>NC_056749.1:66888610-67104706 GCF_019279795.1 Protopterus annectens | reverse complement strand
GACTTTCTCTTTTATTTCCCTCCCCAACATCTATTTTATCCTCCGTATGGTGGCAGGACAGGTAGAACATAACCCAGCCCTTGGTCAGTGTGGATAAACTATTCATAAACACAGTGTGGTCTGTACTACATGATGTACAAACACCAGTATGCACATCCATGGATAACCTGAAAAACTGACAGTTTACCTGTAAACAATATGGAAGACTGTCATTTCAGCCACAGCATTTCCTTGTGTAGTGAAAAAATAAACAAAGCAGTTGACAAATACCCACACAGTCCCAGAGTGGACATGCAGACTTTGCACTGTGTGTACCCTAGCCATAAACCAATCATTGTGAGGAAGCAATAATAATCACCACACCACTGTACTGGTCAAACTCGTACATTAATTTGGCCTTGCCAAAGTAATGGCTGGAAAGGATCTTCAGACCAGTTACCTTACTTTGGGGCATGTAAATTGAATCTTCCACAATGAGAACTATGTCAGAATCTTCATAGAATGCAGCTAAACTTCCATGATGATCACACCAAACCGCTGTGACTTCTACATCTGCATGCTGTAGGTATCGTACCATCAACCCTCTACTCATGTTTATTGGAAACATGAGATGATGAGGAGATTGCTAACAAATTATAACCAAAACTCCTTAGGTAAACAACTTTTTTTTCATTCTCCTCAGCTGGGCCTGCCCAGTGGCTTCACTTTATTAATACACTTTGCCCATTCATTCCACTCCTGTGAGAACCAGACATCCCTTAGCAGGATGAGAGTCCTATGACCCATTTCTTCCTGCCTAAGGTGGATAATCAGCCCAGTCCTTCCACTATGGCTAGAGTCAGGTGGTAGGGTGCAGCCTAAACTTCAAGCCCAGTTAAATAGTCTAGTACCCCCCGAAGCTCCCCCTTGCTATAGTGGCTCCTTTAGACTCTACTTCATCTTGCGTGTCATGGGTTGTGAGACTCTGCAACCTGACTTCCACAACCAGTGTACTTACACAACAGTGGTGTGTAGTTGGCAGACCCTTGGTCTATGGCTATTACACCCAGTGGTTCCTGTAGGTGTCATCCAAGCAATGAGTCAGAGTCCCCCCCATGGGTGACCTGGTAGTATCTGCTTACTCTGTCCTCCCCACCATGGCTTTTCTAATAGCCGTGCAGCTAACCAAAGTCAGGTCATCTGCACTGTACTAAAGGCTCTCTGCACTACAGATCCATGTCAAAGGTAAATTTCATCTCCTTGCACCATCTTACTAAAGCATACTAACTTTAACCCTGCACCTTAAGGAAACAAAACCTTTATGTAACACTATTAGTACTGTAGAAAGCACTGACACACACCACATGCAGCAGTGCTCCAGCATTAAGACCGAATATGTCCCATTCTGTAGCCCTCATTTGAGCAATAACCTGCAAACACTCACGCACACGTGCACAAACACACACATACTTCCACCCCGATGCCAAAACTTTCAGTATAGCCAAAAGTTTCCACATTAAAACCCAAACACATTCAGTCTTCCTCCTCTTCAGCCTCTATACCTCCATCACACGATGAAGAGTACTTTGGATGAATGTCCCGCCGAGTACTTCACTCTGCCAATCAAGTGATCATTTCAGAGTGTGAAGTGAACCACTACATGTATATATATTTATATATATATATATAGAGATATATGTATATATAAAATGTTTATATATATATATATATATATGTGTGTGTGTGTGTGTGTATATAAGCATATATATATATATATATATATATATATATATATATATATATATATATATATAGAGTACTTTTATTAACTGAAACATCTGTCTGTTAACACATTTTGATCGGCAAAACAAATGATTGACAGCTCTGTCATGTCAGCAGTCCCTGGGGTAATATTACAATAGGATCAAGATCCACAGGAATCACTTCCTTGTACAATTCATGTAAAGAACCCTGTGATCTCTTAAACAAAAAATGATTGTTTCTTAGGACAAGAATCACTTCATTGTACAGTTCATGGAAAGGACTAAGTGAACTCTTAAATAAACAATGATTGTTTCTTAGGAAAAAAATCACTTCCTCGTACAATTCATTGAAAGGACTAAGTGATCTCTTAAACAAACAATGATTGTTTCTTAGGACAAGAATCACTTCATCATGCAATGCATGGAAAGGATTAAGTGATCTCTTAAAGCAACAATGATTCTTTTTTAGGACAAGAATCAGTCCCTCTTACAATGCATGTTAAGGATTAAGTGAGCTATTAAACAACACTGATCATTTCTTAGGACAAGAATCACTTCCTCGTACAATTCATGGAAAGGACTAAGTGAACTCTTAAACAAACAATGATTGTTTCATAGGATAAGAATCACTTCCTCGTACAATTCATTGAAAGGACTAAGTGAGCTCTTAAACAAACAATGATTATTTCTTAGGACAAGAATCACTTCCTCATACAATTCTTAGAAAGGACTAAGTGATCTCTTAAACAAACAATGATTGTTTCTTAGGACAACAATCATTTCCTCGTACAATGCATGGAAAGGACTAAGTGATCTCTTAAAGAAACAGTAATTGTTTCTTAGGAGAAGAATCACTTCCTTGTACCATGCATGGAAAAGACTAAGTGAGCTCTTAAACAAACAGTGATCGTTTGTTAGAACAAGAACCACTTCCTCATAAAATGCGTGGAAAGGACTAAGTGATCTTTTAAACAAACAGAGATTGTTTCTTAGGAGAAGGATCACTTCCTAGTACCATGCATGGAAAGGACTAAGTCAACTCTTAAACAAACAATGATTGTTTCTTAGGGCAATAATCACTTCCTCATACAATGCATGGAAAGGACTAAGTGATCTCTTAAACAATGATTGTTTCTTAGGACAAGAATCACTTCCTCGTGCAATGCGTGGAAAGGACTAAGTGATCTCTTAAACAATGATTGTTTCTTAGGACAAGAATCACTTCCTCGTGCAATGCGTGGAAAGGACTAAGTGAGCTCTTAAACAATGATTGTTTCTTAGGACAAAAATCACTTCCTCGTACATTTCATGGAAAGGACTAAATGAGCTCTTAAACAAACAATGATTGTTTCTTAGGACAAAAATCACTTCCTCGTACATTTCATAGAAAGGACTAAGTGATCTCTTAAACAAACAATGATTGTTTCTTAGGAATAACTGAAATTGTATATTATGTATTCACTTGTGTGTTAGCAGACACCCCTTGTAAATAGTTTTTTTTATTAGTTGTTTTATGTGTTTATGACAGCTAAAAATTGATTTATGTTCAATTTTTCCTTTCACTATGTTAATAATTTCCTTTTTAATGAAATGTTATTATTGTCTGTTTGCTTTAAAAAAAAATGTAATAAAATAGTTAAAGGATTAAGTAAAAACAGTGTCCCAGTGAGGTAAACTATGACTACGTAAAACACAAATACCTCGTAAAGAATTGCCCAGACAGCAACCTGTAGTAGGATAAGTTTAATGGCTTCACAGATAAAAACGCAGTCCAAAAAAACTCCAGTCAAGCGCTTTCGTCCATAAACATTCAGGATTTCATCAGAGCAACATACACAGAGTTACAAGTAGTTTAAATAGTGGAAAAACGCCTCCCATCAATTAAAATTAGTGACATCATCACTATTTAAAGGTCCACTAAGATTAAAAATCAGGAACTAAACATTCATGTTAAAATAGTAGATTTGTATTTCAAAACAGGCATTAGGGAACAGCAGTCATTAATACCTGGACCAGTATTGCCATTTAACCTCAGTTGCCAAAAATGTTCCATTGTTTCCAGTTTGTTTTGCCAATGTCCCCCCTAATGTCTTCCTTCCTGGAAGAGAGTGACATCTGTGAAGGTGACCCTCTTATGACGGTCAGATTAGCCACAGGAAAATGTGGGTCAAGGGGTCTGGTATACATTGCAGTATTTACAGGATGTCAACAATTTTACACTGGGAAAACTGAGAGCCCTTTTCAAAAATGTATTTATGAGCATCTATATGCAATAAGAACTAAAAATAAAAACAGTGGTTTATTTAGGCACCTAGAAAATTCTCTCCTTTGCACTGGATTCCAATTTGGTATTTTACAGATAGTGAAGGAAGACATTAGGGGGGATATTGGCAAAACAAACTGGAGACAATGGAACATTTTTGGCAACTGAGGTTAAATGGCAATACTAGTCCAGGTATTAATGACTGCTGTTCCCTAATGCCTGTTTTGAAATACAAATCTACTATTTTAACATGATTGTTTTAGTTCCTGATTTTTAATCATACTGGACCTTTAAGTAGTGATGATGTCACTAATTTTAATTGATGGGAGGTGTTGTTTTTTCACTATTTAAACTACTGATGAAGTCCTGAATTTTTATGGACGAAAGCGCTTGACTGGAGTTTTTTGTACTGTGTTTTTATCTGTGAAGCCATTAAACTTGTCCTACTACAGGTTTTTGTCTGGGCAATTCTTTATCAGGTATTTGTGTTTTACAAATCTCTGGGGTTAGTGAATATGCCTTTCCCTGGGGATTGTGCAGTCCTAGAATACGTGTATATATATATATATATATATATATATATATATATATATATATATATATATATAAAGGGGTTGTGGGAGTCCAGAGGGCATGCCCCTACAAAAAACAGTAGTTTTCTTTTACATTGTTCGAAGTTGTGCCCTGGAGCATGGGCATTAGGGTATTTGTCAACTGATTTTTTTTTCCCATCTGTTGTGGTCAATATTTATGTATCTATAGATAGCTACAATGAACTTTACAGCCTTATTTAGTTATTCATTCATTCTTTCATTCTTGTCCTTCTCACTTCTGTACTTGAATTAAGTTCTTTGTTATTGTGTTAAGGTATATGTTTATGGCATTGCACCTACAGAACATGTACATGTTATGGAAATTGTATTAGAACTCAGTCTGAATAGTTGTCATGCACTAAGGCTGTTTATATACAAGAGCTGAGGCCTATAAAGGAAAAGTACAGAACACATGTACAAAACCCTAGTTATATTGTCCTTAATGCATATATATTTTAATATTTTCTATTTGGTGGAAGTGTTTAGTTTTTTATGTTTGATCTTAAGCAGCAAATTTATTTATTTTTTTAACATTTGTTTACCAGGAAAGTCCGACTTGGAACAAGTCAATTTTCAGCGGAGGCCCAGGGAGAAATGCTCCAGACATGTCTTTGTAATATAGATCTGCATTTGGTGCTATCTGTTTTAGGTGTAGGTAGTTTAGACTGGTTTCTTCATGTATAAGTACTGTTTTGTTTATTTTTAACTTCTTGCTTTTAAAACAGTATCAAAATTCTTTGGAATCTTAAGTACGCAAAATTTCTGTTTCATTCACAACTCCTGTCTCTCTTTCTCTGCTCTTCCATCTCCTCCAACTTACTGATGTAGCCTTTCTCCTATGAGCACATCTTTTCAGCTTATACAACGTTAGCACTATGTTTTCCCTCCCTACTCCAGCTATGCATCATCTTGCCTCCCAAGCTCTTAAATCATCATCACTTTCTCTCTCTAACAGCTCTGTTACATTATCTGACTGTTCACTGACCCTTCTTTTCTTCCTTTTAAAGTACTCAACACTTATTCAATTATTAACATCAAAGCACAGCATAATCTCTTCTACCTAGCCCTCTCTCTCTCTTGGCATCTGAAGATTACAAGACTAAACTAGAATGCCTTTCCTTTCATAAACACTGTACTATATTGTTAAGGCTGTACTATAAGATTTTTTGTACCTTAAAAGAATGTATTGTATTACCTGTTTCTCACATGCCTTACTGTAATTCTACTGTACCATATTGCCTTCCTCTTACAAGTTTTCCTATAACTGTATTATTACATTTGTACCTTAAGTTTTGTTCATTCTGTATTTAAATGTTGCAATGTGGAGTGTTTCTCCCCCGGCTTCCACTGAAAAGGGGCTCTTTTTGGCCCACTCATAATTTCCCAGTAAACAAATGGCAAATAAATAAATACATTTAAAAAGCAGTACTTATTGGAGGCAAATTCATTCATTCATTTTATACATTTATTCATTTATCTAATTCACCTTTTGAATTAACATTATTTCAAGGTGTATTAGATATTTTCAGTCATTTTAAAAAGTATGCAGTCAGAAAGTATACAACAGATTAGTTTTACTGACAGAAAAAGTCGTATTGCATTGTGAGAGTGGACAGACCAGTAGCCTAGATTCTGGTTTCCATACATGGACTGGTTTTGTTTATACATTCTTCATAGTTAATAAATTATACACTGGTGGAAAACAGTAGCATTCATGCACAAGCCTGTTCATTTATGATTCCATGACTCTTGTGTGTCTCCCATCTTTTTCAGTGTAGTTTGTCATTTACTGTTTAGAAAAATTAGTAAATTTGAAAATAAACTTGGATAACTTGAAACATTCCTATCCTCCCATAACCCTGACACTATAGTTATGACTGATTCGTGGATTAAAAATGATACCTCTAATTTCAGCTAAAACTTTCCTATCTATATTTACATCTTCAATTCTAGACCAGGAAATTACATAGGAGCTGGTAACTTATTAAAACACACACACACACACACACACACACACACACACACACACACACACACACACACACACACACACACACATATTGCTCTCACTAGCAACTACAACAAATTCATTCCCCTGCTAAATCAGGTACTGTGAGTAAGACTGCCTCCCATACTTTAATATGAGCCTTTTCAGCCCAATAAAAACTAATATCCAAACCATTTATCAGACTTAGGCCTCATTCAAATTATAATTGAACCATTCTGATCCAATCACAAACCAGGAACCCAGGACTTTCCCCTCTTAACCTTAAAAAAGCTCACCCAGTTAAAGTACTCTCTCCCTCCCAAAGCAACCACTGTCAACTTGAAATCTGTCACACCTTACCCACCAAAACTACTCTGTTTTCACCTTAAAACAAAACAAACCTCATGGAACTAAAGAGCGACCCAGACAACACAAACTGATCTCTCTTTTCCATCATCACATGTCCATCCTCTGCAGTCAGCACGTTAAGTAACTTACTTCTCCACCTACCAAATAAACATGCCTTTAAAATCACCATTTTGGGAAAGCTGGACAAAACCAGTTGATAACCACATAATTACTAGCCTTATATAAAGAGTCAATGACTAGAACCAATGAAAAAATGGACTTCAGACAATAATAAAGGATACTTTATTAACCTCAGAATGCTTGCCAAAAACTGACCAGATGGCACAATGCTGTGCATTGTGAAGGCACAATGCTGTGCTTCTCCAGTCGATCTAAAATCACTTTCTTGGAACCCTAAAACAATTCTGGAACTTAGTCAATGAGATTACAGGATACTCACTTAATGCAGCCTCTCTACTAATAACAATATTACCCTGTTTCTCAGGTATACTGACCTCCTTGACTTCCACAAGAAGTTTTCTTACCTCCCACCCACCATCCCAAAACATCCAGTTTTCCCCAAGACCTTCAGCCACCACCATATACACCAGTTTTACTTCAGAAAAGTATCCACTAAAGATATAGCAAAACCTATTGATGTATTTACCCAGGAACTCCCCACAAGCTCCAATGGCCTCCACACCTGGTTTCTCCACTGCTCCACACCTGGTTTGTCAGCTGCTTTAATCAATAACTGCTGAGAAGTTTCCGGTTTTGGGTCTGAGGCAGTAAACATCACCATCTGCAGGCTCCACGCTAATTTCTATTTATTTTAATCAGTAAAGCCGAATATCTCAACTAAAGTGGGTGTAACGCTCAAATGAACATATCCACTCTCTCCCATTGTATGTTTCACCCAAAAATCAATCAAGCAAAGAAGCAATCAGTTTGGATATACATTAGTCACACTCTGACGTAGTCCCGCATGGCCAATATATGCCGTACCTTTCAACTTTTCAAGTTTCTGCAGCAATCGTCCTGAACTTCTAACCTTACAACAACAGCCTGTAAATGCAAACAATAGTGGTAGTAGTAGACATAAATGCTGTTATAGTCTCTGTAAATCATCTTAGACTATCAATGCAATGGACACCTTCCATGTGTCCCTTTGCACACAGGTTCAAGAAATCAAAAATTCTGTTTGACATTGCAGAACATGCTTCAGCCCTTAAAAGTACAACCCACGATCATACAACGCATTTTGTAGAAATAAAACATCAAATATCCTTTCTAGTGGACTTCATTCAAGTAATGAACAAAAGTTTGGAGGTTCATGAGAACAGGAACCACAGAAACAATACAAGAATATTAGAGCTGCAAGAGGGAGTTGAATGGAAGGATATGCTGTGGCCCCTACAGTCCTGCCTGCCTACAGCCTTGGGACTTGATACTTGAGTTAAGTTGCTGTTAGAGAGAGTGCATCATTCAGAAGCTATCTTGCCTTCACTAAATGCCCACCAAGACCAATAACAGTTCAGTTCTTGTCATACCAGCAAAAGAAGTTGATTTTCATGCATCCTGGAACAAGGATATATTAGTTACGTGGGATATTACTTACGTGGGATATTACTTATGTGGGATGCAAGATTAGATTCAATAACACATTTTCAAAGCTGGTGGTGGATAACAGAAGGATTCCCTTTCTCTTTTTGTGCCATTTGAAGAAAGGTATAAAAGCTTTTATAATTTATCCAACTAGGTTGAGGGTGGCATTACCAGCTGGTCCGTGTGTTTTTCATCAGATAAAAGAAGTAATAACTGATCTGACCAAACAATATGGGCTGATCTGTTGCACTGTCCAAAAGAGAGAGCTGTTGATGGACACACTATATCTTCTCCAGATCTGAAGACATCCCAACCTTTCATAATGCACCAGGAGCCAGTCTTTACCATATCTCCACCTTGAATATTCAGTTTTGGCACCTATGTGGACAGTTATACCTAGATTCTGATAACAGAGCCTCCTAGGGGTTAAACTTACCTTTATCTTTTCTTTCTTAAATGACATGGCATACGATGTCTGCTGGACCTGGTATGTGTTTAATTATAACTGTTACCTAGTTTCAGCTACTTACCGTTTTTGTTGAGTATGCATTTAATTATAGCTGTTAGCTAGTTTCAGCTACTTACCGTTTTTGCTGAGTATGCGTTTAATTATAACTGTCACCTAGCTTCAGCTACTTACCGTTTTTGCTGAGTATGTGTTTAATTACAACGGTTACCTAGCTTCAGCTACTTACCGTTTTTGCTGAGTATGCGTTTAATTATAACTGTTACCTAGCTTCAGCTACTTACCGTTTTTGCTGAGTATGCGTTTAATTACAACAGTTACCTAGCTTCAGCTACTTACCGTTTTTGCTGAGTATGCGTTTAATTATAACTGTTACCTAGCTTCAGCTACTTACCATTTTTGCTGAATATAACAAGTGCTGCCGGTGCCATATGGGATTTATACACCGCTATACTCTGTTTCTGTCAAATACTTCCTCAGGTTATTGGATGAAGGATGCCAGGGGGGTTATTCTTCTTAACCCTGAGAGACACATGCCATTTGTAAATAGTTACATGCTTATTGTTGGGATAAAGTTCTTTATCTGTTATTATGTCATTTTATTACTGAGAGTACTTTATTGGTAGAGATTCTTTGAACCTTCTAGCATTACTATAATCTATGACGTCACACTGTTAATGTGATTCTGTGTTTTTACAAACTTACTCGCAGACTTTGTTGTAAGTACTTTCCCCCAGAGAGACTAGGGCACCAAGCCCACTGATGGAATACGTCGAGCATCCCTACACTTCTCACCCTCATAGAGTAAGGAATCTGGACACAGCCATCAACAATGGTGAGACAAAGGCCCAAACATAGGCACAATTTTTTTAATTTTCTCTTACAGACTTAGAAAGTTGATAGAACAACAGTTTTTGCATTAACAGGGGTTTTTTGAAGGTTATGAAGTTTGAAACTGAAATGTCTGTCATTATATTCTGACTTCAGTCCTCAAGAATTTGCCAATGATTTGCCAGAAAAGCACATGAGAAACAGATCAAAAACATCAGGCAAACATCTGGACATTTAAGAGGTATGAGCATCCCTTATTCTTGCTAGAGACCTAAACTGTATACTATGCTAGATTTCTCTGGCACTACAACACAGAGGCCTTTTGCTTTAACACCCACATCAAACTACCTTAAATCATGGTTAAGTGATATGTTTCTGTCTGATCTAGCCACCTACATAAGACCCCCACATGTTCAATACATACCAGATCTTGTTGAGTAATGTGTGTAAGTTTTCAGACATCTTTTCAACACTTAGTACCCTAACCCAGGAGGAGGGTAGACCACTATAAATCCAATAATGCAGTATGAGGTGAGTGCAATCATCAGTCCACTGAAAATAAAGCCCCAGACAGTGATGGCTGCTGCCTGACATCTCCAGCTTATCTTACATGCATGTTTGTTAACTTCCTGTCAGTTTTAAGATCCCAATGGTAGCGGATATAAAATTGGAGAAGGAATTTGTTAGAATAATAGCAATTTATACAAATATTGAAATGAAGGAAAGAGAAGGAGCTGAATCCATTTGCAATGGTGAAGATAAAGACGGAACCAATCGGATGCTTTAATTGTGATTTAAGAGACAGGTGAGAAAAGAAAGAATAAGATGTTAAGGAAGTCTGAGAAATATTGACATGAGAAAATAGTTCTGACTAAGAAATGACATATAAAAGGGGAACTATAAGAACAGAAATAGATTAATGTTTGTTATTTAAATGAATGCGGTGGGTGGAGGTAGGTAAAATAATATCCGTTTTTCTAACTCATCCTGATATTTGGATAGAAATCTCTGAAAGCACAAATTTTACTATGGAATGAAGGGATTTATTTATTTATTTGACATTTGTTAACCTGGTTAGTCCATCTGAACCAATGGCCCGTTTTCAGTGGAGACTCGAGGATAAAAGCTCCAGCAATACAAACATAAAAAGATAAACTAGTAGGTAATATACAAAACCCAAGAAAAACAGGGCAGCAATAGAACATAAGCAAAAATTACATATGCAGTAATCAGGTGAAACGAATAACTGTAATAAAAATAAAAGAAAATGAAGTAAATACAACTAGTACATTTAATTATTTACAGTAATGACATATCTTTCCAAGTAGCATAATGTAGTATTGTCTAGTGAGCAGATTAGTCATTGAATTATTAGATGTAGACAGGAAGTTAAAAGAAAAAGAAAGGAAAATGCAGATTATGGAGGATTTAGGCAAGGACAGGCTTTTGAGTTCAGAAGGTAGTGCTTGACTTAAGTTTTAAAGCATCTGGAACTAGTTTTGCTACGAATGTGAGGTGGTAGCCTATTCCATGCAAGGGACACAGAGTGTTTATAGAGAAGTTTACCATGTTTTGTTGGGTTTATAGCTGTCTAGAAGGTGCTGGTTGGAACTACAAAGAGACCGGGTTGGGGTATTAGGGGATACTAAGGTAGAGAGTGATGGGCAGGCTAGTGATTTGTTGAGTAGAGAGTGTGTCACCTACAGCCGGGCAAGTAGTCAGAGCTGGGGGAATTGTAGCCATTTAAGCTATTTCAGGACAAGGCAATGATGGGAGTTATAAGGCTGGTTACTGGTGAATCTAGTTATGTTATTGTAAGCATGTTCTAGTTTGGAGAGAAGGTTTGACTGGAGGTGAGTTAGATTAGGGGAAGCGTAGAGGAGACATGGAAGGAGATAGGCTTGGGCAAAGGTGGGTTTGGAGTTGGGAACAAGAAATTTCTTATTACTGTAAGGAAGACCCAGTTTCATGTTAGTTTTTTTGATATAGTGATATGGAAGTCGAATTTGAGTTGGTCATCAATTATTGTACCCAGTATCTTAGAGTGAGGCTCAGCTTTGATGAGAGTGTTATCTAGTGAAGAAATAGTAAAGGTGGATATAAGGTGGTGGAGAGTTTTGGGAAGAAATAGTAGGAGCTTCATTTTTTGGGGGTTGAGTATAAGTTGATGCTCTGTGAGCCATTTTTCCACAGATGAGAAGGAGTTTTGTCTAATAGAAAGAAGTTGAGAGATGTTGTCAGCACAAGAGATAAGATTAGAGTCATCAGCGTACTGTATGAGGGAGGAGGTGTTGCGGGAGGAGTAAAGATGACTGAACAGGAGGGAGCCAAGGAGTGAACCTTGAGGTACACTTGTTTGGATAGGTAGGAAAGGGGAGCAAGCAGATTGCCATCTGACAGACTGGAGCCCATTTGACAGATAGCTTGAGAACCAGTGAATAGTAGAGGGGAGAGATTAAGGTCAGTAAGCTTAATAAGTAGCTTGAGGCTTCGCCTACGTTCAAGGAATTTGAGACTTTAACAACAGTTGCTCACATGGAAATATTAACAGTGAAGAACGGAACTAAAAGATCTACTTCTTACTATTACTCTTGGATGAAAGTACTGGAAATACTTGAAAATATCGAAGAAGATATATCATCTTATGTTTCTAACTCTATATAATATAGAATTTCAATGTTATTTGCATAGACACCAATGTAAATAGTTATATAATGGTTTGAAGTTAGTAATGTTTTAGAATTGTAAATATGTTATTTATCTTTATTTCATGTAATGTTTAAGACATCTTATTTGAAATAATAAAAAAAAATATTTAGTGAATAAGTAGCTTGAAATGGCAAACAGTATTGAAAGCTTTAGAGAGGTCGAGAAAGAGGCAAGACATGAGGAGGTTTTTGTCCCTGGCTTCAGCAACAGTGTGAGTGAAGGATAGAAGGGCAGTTGAGGAGCTGTGGTGTGGCCTAAAGCCATATTGAGTGGGGGCAGAAGATTTTCATTAATAAGGTGAGTTAAAAGATGATTGTGAATACATTTTTTGCGGATTTTGGATAGAGGAGATAGGATGGTAATGGGTCTGTAGTTAGAGGGATCAGTGGAGATACCTCCTTTGTGAAGTGGAATAGTGTAGAAAGATTTTCATATGTCGGGGACAGTAGACTCTTGGATGATCTATTTATTAGGATAGAGACAGGATAGGCTATGGAATGAGCAGAGAGTTTACGAAAGAGGGGAGGGAGGTTATCGTTAGAGGGAGAACAAGTTTTCAGTTTTAGTAGAAGTGACTTGATGTAGGCTGTGGAGATGGAGTTAAGACAGAAAGGGGTTGTGTTGCATGTCTAGTGACTGGTATGAGGGTGGTTATGGCTTTGGGAGGGTTGGGTAAGGTTTTGAATAGATTTGATGAAGTCGGTACTAAGTAAGGTGGTAGTTTCTAAGGGTGAATTATTAGGGTAGGGGTTGGGGGTGGTAGGTTGACCGGAATTTAAAATTTTATTGATGGTATGCCAGAATTTTTTTGGGTTAGATTTCTGGGAGAATTGGGGATTATAAAATTAAGTTTTCTTGTATTTGTTAATTGCTGTTTTTTGCAAGATTTCTTAGTTTTTTATACTTTTATAGGAATGTTGCGGATTTATTTTTTAGCCATTTTTTTCCAATTTTTGTCTCTTTCTTTCATGAGAGATGGGGTGTTTTTGGTGAGCTAAGGTGAGTAGCTGGCTTTGATTCTCACATTTCTAAGAGGAGCTAAAGAGTCAAATTTATCAAGAACAATGCAATTAAAGTGTAGAATGGCTTCATAAAGAGGGAGGTACTTAAGGAAGCCCTAGTTTATGGAAGTGAGCATGTTATTGCAGGTTTCAGGATTGGAAGAAGAAAGCTTACAACACTCTCTAAAATGGTGGAATTTAGGTATTTGGGAAGAGTAACATTGGACTTGGAGAGCGGTGGTCACTTAGGGAGTTGGGCAGGGCTCTGGGGTCATGATATAGGGTGGGGTCAGAGGTAAGAATACAGTCTAAGGTGGTATCTTGTATATTGTTGTTGAAGTGGGTAGGAGTTGTGATAAGTTGGTGGACACTATGTAGGTTGATTTGAAGGGAGGGAGAGGTAGAGGATAGTTTTTTCCAGTGGATATTTATGTCACCTAGTAGTAAGGTCTCATAAGGGATATTAATAGAAATCCATGCTAGAATAGATTTCAGGATGGGAATATTGTTTCCAGGTGGGATATAGATAGAGGCAATGGTGAATTTCTTATGGGAGGTAGAGGTGACAGTTTAGAAGTAATAGTTCAGCTGGTTGAAAGTTAGGCAAAGATATTGGCAGGAGGATAGGTTAAGGTGTTCAAAATACATAATTGTGGCACCTCCACCTTTTTTGGTTGTTCTATCTTGGCAATAGATGTTGTAATGGGGAGATAGTATTTCAGTGTTAGAGATATGTGGTTTTAGCCAAGTTTCAGCTAGGGACAGTGTGTGCAGTGATTAGTGGGTGATCCAGGGGTGTAGTTCTGTAACTTTATTAGGTAGACTTTGTATGTTAATAGCAAAGATAGAGAAATATTTATTGAGACAAGGGTTTTGTTGTGATTGGGCTACATGGGCCTGTGTTGGGGTGGATATCACTGGATGATAGTAAATTGTTAGAAAAAGGGGAAGGGATATTAAGAAATTAGCAAGAAAGAATATTGAGGAAGGCATATTATTAATAGGAATGAGTGAATTATGGAAAGATAATTAAACAATAATGCTTTATTATCTTGGATTGAATTGTGGATCATATTTAAAGAGAAGCATAAAATGAGTACTTTCAGCTAGAACCAAAGAACGGAAGGAAATTGAAAAAGGAATATATTAGAACAATGCATGAAATGGAAAAAGAGAGTCGGAAAACAATAGCATGAGTTCTTTTATAAACAGAGAAAGATGTATGCAAAAGAGAAAGGAGAAAGACTATTGTACAAAGATTTTATTTAAAGTGAAAGAACAAAAAAGTTTCTCAATGTCTAGTGAAAAATGGTAAAGAAGAATAAAAGTCTGGTAAAAGTGAAGAACAAGAAATGTGAGGTAGAATACAACCATAATGAAATAATGAAAATTGGACTAGAAATGTTACTGAAATGTATTAGAAAGGTGACACTAACAATAATATACAATGGAAATTATTTTTTTCAGGAAATACTATCAAATATTTGCAAGAAGAAATAACATTGGAAGAATTAAACACAGTACTTGGCTGTATTAAGGACCGTTAATTTCCTGGTATTAATGGTTGGATTATAAAATATTGGAAGGTACCAAAAGAGGATATTTCTGAAGTTTTAAATGAAGAGAAAAATGAAGGTTTTACAAAAAATGAGTTGTCATTAAAGGGATAAATCTAATATTCAAAACTGGACGCCAATAACCCTTAACGGGTCTATATTAAATCATTGAATGCTTAGAAAAGCAAATGATGATTTATCGACCCCATGTAAGCGAAAGCTTACAAACACGAACGCTTAGAACAGCGATTTTTTTTTCCAAGGGAAAAAGAATTGCTGCTCAAAAAAAACCCACAAAACATAACATAAAGTGGGGGGCTTTGCCCCCCACACACCCCTACTTAAATATACCAACCCCGAGATCGCACTACAGTGACAAAAATAGCAAAGTAACGGGGGAAAGGGGAAGAATTCGCTTATATGCTGCTTCATCATTTTGCCTTTTCATCTTTTCAAGTTCAATGAAGACGCATTTGAAAGAATGTGTCTTTGGTCATCTAATAGGAACCCCCCTGAACAATGCTGAGTATAAGATGTTAATGAAAATAATACAGCTAAAATATGTAAATGTATTAAAGGAGGTTATGGCAATGGGTTTATAGGGTGTTAAAGACTAAGTCAGTTATTATATTGCAGAAAAAGTAGATAATATACTAACAAGATACAGATTCTTAGTTTTAGCACTTAAATTTGCTTGTTCATGCTCAGCACTTGTTCAGAACTTGTAAGCACTAAATAAGCTACTAATTACTATAGCACTCAATCTTCCTCATTACCTAGAGGAAAACAGTTTTTGTACTTACTTTTCTCACTTGCTTAGAGAAAAACAGCTCTTCTACTCACTTTCCTCACTTATCTAGAGGAAAAACCCTGCAACTCTCTTTTTGCACGGTCTTGCGCACAGAGCAGCGTCGGGCAGTGCCGGTTAGTTGGGGTATACTATTCCCGGCCCCACAAAGTCTGTGCTGTAAATTTTCCCTTAGAACTAGGCAAGCGTCAACTCAAGTGCTTCAGATCAGCTGCTCTTATTGCAGCACTTGCAAAACAGAAATCAGCACTTGTCCTAATCTCCTAGACAGCACTATTATTCTCCAAATGTCCTAGACAGCACTATTATAATATAGCATAATACCCCCGATCGTCCACAGGACTTAAGTTCAATTTACTCTTCAAAGCATGTCCAGAGGTCAGCTTCAGGTGTACTCTCCAGTTCATCTGGTGGAATTGGGCATCCTGAGGCAATGTCACAACTGCCTCATGTATACAGACAACCCTCTCCTCTTACCTCTAGACACAAACACATGTGAGAGATGCAAATACACAGCCAGACTGGAGGCTAAGCGCTCTCAACCCATGACTGTAACAGACAGTCAAGAGGATAAGGGACACACTTGCATCACACCACCTGTCACACATGAATCTACAAAACAAGCACCGGCAAAACATACGCATAAATACACAAAAACATATTCTGAGGCACTAGGTACCAATCTGAAAAAGAAACAGTGCCCTCCAAAGCAGACAAGCAAGCAACCTGCACCCCCAAACACAAATCAGAAAACACATAATTCACCTCAGCAGTGTGCCTCACAAAAGCCCTTAAGGCAAAACACCATACCTAACATGCTAGTAATAGGAGACTCTATAGTAAGGCACACGGATGTTCCACTCACCAGGCTGAACAAGGAGAAGGTTACTGTCAGCTGCCTGTCGGGTGCTCGGATCCACCACATAACACAAGCACTTAGGTCACTCCAGAACAAGTACAAGTATGACGCTGTCATTGTACATGTTGGTGTGAATGATCTAAGATGTACCTCCCTGGACTACATGAAAAGAGACATTGAGGAGCTCTCTGATCATGTAGCCCAAGCTGGTATGACATTGACCTTGAGTAGCATACTACCTTCACCTAGAATGATACCACAATACAAAGACAAAATGATCAATTTCAACAATTGGCTAAGCTTCTGGTGTCATTCTAAGGGGATCCAGTGTCTGTCTGCCTGGGATGACATGATAGACAAGCCTCGCTGTTTTGCCAGAGATGGGTTGCACCTCTCACACCTAGGTTTTCGAATACTGGCCAAGGCTCTCGCCGTCCCCATAGTGCTTTTTTTAGGCAAGGCTCAAAGGACAAACCAACCACTGTAACCAGCACAGGTAACCAAAAACTAAGGGTAATGCTACTCAACGCCAGAAGTCTCAACCTCAAAATGCACACACTCGAGGCTCTCCTCAACATGGAGAAAATCAATGTTTGTGCAGTGACGGAAACCTGATTCAAGGCTCAAGAGAGCACCCCAGCACTGCCAGGTTACAATTCATATCATACCTTCCGGCCTCAGTTACCGGATCGCAGTACAAAGGGCGGAGGTGTATCCATATTCATCAAGGATACCCATATCTCCAGGTTAGTAGCGCAGCATGATGCCCCAGAGATCATCCATGCGCAACTATCAGCAGGCAAAACCACATTTCAAGTCGTAGCTGGTTATAGATCACCCACCATGTCCCAAGATGCTCACTCTGCATTCCTTGAGACATTGGAAAATATAAAGGTCCTACCCAACACCATAATCTTGGGTGATTCAACTACCCTGGTATAGACTGGGTGAACTACCAATGTTCCAACTCCTATGCTCAGCGATTCATAGAATTTATAAATTCAAATGCCCTTGAACAACTAGTATGTTCCCCCACTAGAGGGGACAACATATTGGATTTAGTCATCACAGATATGGGTGTCCATTGTACCACACCCGTTATCACCCCCTCCTTGGTCAGGTCTGACCACAAACTGATAATCCTGGACATCCTCACCCCTCCACCTCCCCCAGTCAAAAAAAACATAGTCAAAAACCTTTCCAAAGCAAACTTCAAACTACTTGCATCCGAAGTGGAAAGCTTCACTATTCCCTTGCAGAAGGATAATGATATCCAGGATGTGGAATCCTACACCAAGGCACTCTATATGCATCTTCAGGATTGCATGGACCGTGCTATCCCAAATAAAACCAAGACTCCTTCCTCAAGCAAGAAGAAACCAGTCTGGTGTACCCCAGCCATAAGCAAACTATACAATAAAAGGAAGAGACTTATACAAATAAAGGCCAAATCTCAAGTAGAAAAATCATCCCTGATCAGCATTAGTAAGAAATTGAGGGCCCTCATCAAGTCAACTAAAGCTAATTTTGAAAAGAAAGTTGCCAAGGATGCCAAGGATAACCATAAGGCCTTCTATGGCTATGTCAAAAACCTAAATGGCAATGCTCAGGTCTGTTCTGAGCCAGTACAAAATGGAACAAAATACACTGACCCTTCTGACATTGCCAACATCTTGGCTGACAGGTTCAGTGCAAATTCCCTCACCACCTACAGGGCCTATTACCATTCCAGGGGATTGTGTAAGTCCAATTATTACTGATACGTTGGTTAACAAGGCTCTATCTAAAGCTAAAAACACTGCCTCCATGGGACCAGATGGTGTCCCAGGCTGTGTCATACGCGAGCTCCAAAAGGAATTAACCCCGCATCTTAATACCCTGTTCAGTCTCAGCCTCTCCACAGGATATGTGCCCAGAGAATGGTGCATGGCAACGGTGGTCCCACTACACAAGAGTGGGGCCACAGCTGACCCTGGGAACTACCGACCAATAAGCCTGACCAGTCTGATCTGTAAGGCTATGCAGCGAATCATTATGGAACTCATAAATGGAGAGATTGGGAACCTCCAGTCGCTGGACCCCACACAGTTCAGCTTCGTCAAGGGCAGATCATGCCTCCTGAACCTGGTGGATTTCTTTGAGACAGTTACTCAGGCTATAGATAAGGGAAAGGAGGTACACACGGCTTACCTTGACCTTGCTAAAGCATTTGACACCATTCCCCATTCGGGTATTATTGATAAGCTCACCAGCCTGGGCATAAACCCTTACGTCACAAGATGGATCGCAAACTGGCTCTCAGAGGGATCCCATAAAGTAAGAGTAGTGGGATCTGTCCGAATCCAGACCAGTAATGAGTGGTGTGCCTCAGGGCTCTGTCCTGGGGCCCTTCCTGTTTGGCATATACTTCTCAGAAGTACAGGCAAGCACGGAAGGGCTATGGCTGACTAAGTTTGTGGACGACTGCAAACTGGGTGCTATAATAGAGTCTCCCGCCAACATGGAGATTCTCCAGAAGGGCCTAAATGAGACTGATGCATGGTGTCAAAGCCATGGTCTCAAGCTAAATGCAAAAAAATGCATAGTATTCCCCTTTGGAAAAAACAGAGTACCCACAAATTACAACATAGGAGGTAATCCCCTGAAATCTGAAGAAGAAATAAGAGATCTAGGGACCCAAGTAGATAGTCAGCTTTCCTTTGATAACCATGTTGCCAAAGTGGTTAGAAAATCCTTCTATGTGACCCATCTGATCACAAAAGCGTTCGCATCAAGATTTAAGGATGTAATGGTGCCACTCTACTCTTCCCTCATCAGACCCATTATTGAGTACAATGCACCAATTGGAATGTACCTGGCTAGACATCTCCAGCAGCTGGAGAGACCACAGAGGTACCTAACCAAGAGGATTACTGGCCTCAAACAGTTGCCCTATGCAGCACGATTGAAAAAGCTAAGACTGTTCTCTGTTGCATACTGCTTTCTCAGAGGCGATCTCTGTCTAACGTACAGAGCCATGTCCAACCCAGAATTGTTGAACATGCTCCATCTTAGCAAAACCAAATCTACTCATGCTACACGCTCTAGGGATATAAACCTCAACACAACAATGAATAGAACATGTCGGAGGGATAGATTCCCTTCACAGAGACTTCCCTTACTATGGAACAGGGTCCCAAGCTACATAAGACAGAGCCCCTCACTATCACTCTTCAAGAGGAACTTCAAGAGGAATATGAGTGAATGGGTAACAGAAAGTTCACACCAGGGATCACACCAACAGCACCACTAGATAGGGGCCAAGGGTACTAGCTGCTAGTACAAGGGTCTAGGGAACTACTAAAGGGGCGGTGAATACCGCACAATGTGGCTGGGCTAATATATGCCTTCGGGCAGATAGTTCAGTACCAACCTATGAACCTATGAACAAATGAGAAAGATGTAAACATTATATTAGGCTTTTTTAATAAAGTATTTGGTAATGTTGAACATGTAAGTTTGAAATATTCTTAATGTATATGAATTACAGGAATATTTTAAATGAATTACAATCAGCATATTAAAAATTGTCACTGCAATTAATCAAAATGTGTACTAAATTTTCTCCACATGCTGTTTTAGAAAACACCTTTTCTTTTAACAGTGCAAAGTCCTACGTAAAATGTCTGCAAATAAGAATTAGCCAGCATGTTATTTTTTTGGAGGGGTCTCTTCTTCTCTGTACACTTGTAAAATATTTGCTGACAATGGTTAGCAGCCCTCAGGACAAGCAAATTTGAGAATAGGGGGATGGACAAAGGTGTGGCTGCTATAAGTACTCTGATGGAATTAGTAAGATGAGCTTCAGTATCACATACTACTTGAAAGCTCTCTTACCTTCCAAACAGAAGGCAAACAAACGTGGACAGGTCACAAACATATGTATGAAACTCCCAGTACAGTATTTCCAGCATTGATTGGCATTAACAGGAAACTGAAGTACCGTTCTCTTACTGGTAAGCAAAGTAAAACATAGTACAATCCAAGAAAAGGACAGAGGAACTAGAATCTACTGAAGGGCCGTATAAAACCATGTTCTCATCAAACATCAAGTGTTTCAGCTATATGGTTTCTGAATATCCATGACTTTTTTTTATTTTTTACTGTTTATGTCTTTATGGACAGCTTCAGGCAGTGCCCTTAAGGGATCATTTGTATATATCCTATGGGTCTCTATTACAAGAGGTTCAAGGTATCACACAGTGAAAACTCAACTTGGCTATTTTTTTCTTGCAATTTTTAATGTAGAGGATAATTCTGAAACCTAAATATTCTGTCAAGGCTATCCTAGCATTATCTCCCCCACAATGACATTTCACTGTACAAAATGCAATTTGTCTTGCCAAGACCATACCGACCTTTCGCAACAGCAACAGTCGCCCCTAACTTTCTTAATCAAGTCCTAAACTGGAAGCTCTGCCTGCCTGGTAGTTTCATCCATTCCAATGTATGTTCACCAGTATTAAACAATCAATCCATAAAGACAGTTTTGTCTTTTCTAAATGGAACCTGTTGAAATATTTGTACCTTTAGGAGGGTCCTAAAAGAAAGTAGACTAAACTAAACATCCTCTCAAACATCTCTCCTTTTACTCCATTAACATCCACAGTATCCTTAGTAAGATAACAGAATTTCACTCCTGGATAGCACAACACAGTCCTGATGTAGTTACTCTCTCAGAGACCTGTCTTGAACTGCACAACAAAAACAACAAATTTCTCCCCCCAGGATACAACATTCTACGCCTTGATAGACCCCGTAAGAAAGGTGGAGGTGTTGCTATTCTTCACTCAGACCTCCTAATCCTAACCCCCTACCAAATCCTATTCCCTCCTTTCACCCAGCTGAGCTCCTTATAGCCAACTTTAAACCCAACAACTACAAAACCCTATCTATAGTTGCCATCTGTATACCACCTGACAAAAACCTACTAGAACAGATTCTCAGATGGATATCAGACCATATCCCCATTGAGACCATTATACTGGCTGACGTTAATATCCCCTGGCTTGCCATTACCACCAACTCCACTACCACTTTCATTAACCTTTACGGGTACACCCAACTCATCGCCTCTCCCGCTTTCCATAACAAATCCACCAATTCTAGCTCCATCATTGACTGGATTCTTGTTTCCAATCCTAACCTCTATCATCTACCAGAAGTACTCCCTGACTCAATCAGCGACCACTGCCCAATATGAACCCTCCAAGTCTCCCCCCACATTTCCAAACCTACAAATTCAAAGAATGCAGGAAACTGTCTACCTTCAACCCCGAGACATTTAATAACCTTCTCTCTGAAACACACTGGTCCCCCCTATTTACTTTACCTTTGATGATGCTGTCTCCACCTTCCTTAATATACTCAGTTCCCTTGCTCCTCCACATACTGTCAGAGTCAAACCTCACACCTCTCCCTGGCTCACCAACTCAGCTCGGTTACTTATGAAAAAATGAGATGCTGCCTGGAAACTCTGGCAGAAGACAAAATTTACCTCCCACTTACAAAACTATCAGGAACTTCGAAATCTCACTAAAGATCACATTAATAATGGCAACATTTTTTCTACCATCAATCCCAGACTGCCCAATCCAAAAACGCCCAAAATTTCTGTAACACCATTAAGCAAATCCTGCACCCTGGTAATCCCTTTTCATCCAACCCCCTGCCGCAACAACTCACCACTCAAAACTACAACCATCTTCATTCCTATTTCATCAACGCCATAACTAAACTTATGCAGTCCTCTCCCCCACCCCTTCCCCCAACATCCACAACTCCCTCCCCTCCCTCACTCCATCCTCCTCCTCCACTCAAAACTCCCCACATAGAAAATTCCCCCTTCTCTCTTAAGCCAGCCCCTACAAACTACATTAAAAACCTCCTCTTTAAGCTCAAACCCTGCTCCCCATCTGCAGACAACATTCCGCCTCTCTTCATAAAACTCGCTGCTACATCAGTGGCATACCCAGCCTCCATCCTAATTAACCACTCCATCTCTGAACCATCTGTTCCAATACCCATTTACAAAGGTGACAATTCCTCTGAACTTTCAAATTTTTGACCTATTGCTATACTTTCTCCATTCTCCTAATTACTAGAACAATGTGTTCACAAACAAATCCTGGCCCGCCTCTTAGAAGGTAACCTGATCACCTCCAACCAGCATGGCTTTCGCCCACACCATAGCACCTCCACTGCTCTCATCTGCTTTACCAGCACTATTTCCCTAGCCAGAGATAATAATAAACTTGTGTCCTGCCTATTTCTAGATCTATCTAAAGCCTTTGATACTGTCTCACATCCTATCCTCCTCTCTAAATTCTCTCAACTTAACCTTTCCACAGTTACTATGTTGTGTCTTTCGGCTTTTCCTGGTTAGGGTCCGCCACAGTGGAACTCCGGTCCGCTAATGATTGACAGTAGATTTTTATGTGCCGAGTTGCCGGCCCTGACGCACAACCTTCAATGAAGGTGCGCCCATTCACGCATGTCTCCACACAGAAAATACTCTAGCTGAGAATCAAACAGGACAATGTCTTACTGTGAGGCGACAACGCTACCGCAGCACCACCACCGCAGTATATCCTGGTTTAACAGCTACTTTTCATTCCAGCACTGATGTGTCAAATGGCTCTCTACTCTCTCCCCTTTTCACCCAACCAGAACAGGTGTCCCACAAGGCTTCATTCTTGGTCCCTTCCTTTTTAATATCTTTACCAAAGAACTCCACAAGTCCTGTCCCCAATCATCCCTCATACAGTACGCTGACGACTCCACCATTATAACCATAGCTGACAACCCCACCAAACTTTTAACTCTTACACAATCATCTTTCAACCTCACAGAAGCCTGGCTTATAAAAAAAAACAACTCATACTCAACCCCCCCAAAAAAAACAGAACTCTTACTCTTCCTCCCCAAACCTCTCTACCTTAAAACCTACTTCAACATCTCTTCACTCAACACCACCACAGTCTCTCCTGAAACCCAAACTAAGCTCTTCTGAGTTGTCATTGATGACCAGCTGAACTTTGACCTTCACATTCATCAGTGCATTAAGAAAACCCATCAAAAGCTTGGCCTCCTTTACAGAAACAAAAGGCTCCTCACCCCTGACTCTAGAAAAATATTAACCAATGCTTATCTCCTTCCAAACCTCTTTTATAGCTCACAAATTGTTACTAACATTCAGTCTACTCTTGTCTCCAATCATCAATCTAAGTATAGCAAATTGGCCTGACTTTCTGCTAATTTGCCCTCCAAATCTCACCACTGCCTGGTACTAAGTTCACTTAAGTGGTGGGAGTTCTCAAACCACCTCAAACTATCCCAACTTCTCGCTATTCACTCCATCAATAGACCCTCTGACTATCCAAGCCTCTCCTCACTTGTCTCACCCTATACCCCTGCCCATAGTCTCAAGAACACTGACCAAAACATTCTTCAAATACACAAACCTAACAAATCTGTAGGACAGAATCTTTACAGCTACATTCCCATCATCCAAAGGAACAAGCTTCCCTTAACCCTAAGAAGCATACCCCAGACCTATGCATTTAAGAACTCACTCAATACCTAATCACCCTCAGCATATGTCCCTGTAATCTCTGTCCTTAAATCTAGTCCTACTCTGGCTCATCCTCTTCCTCTTGCCTATCTTCCTCCTCATGTTCTATATACTATCCCTCTTGTATACATCACTTATATCACTACCTGCTTCAAACACTAACTGTGATTAAACCTGTCCTGCCACCATCCCTGTAAATGCTCCTGCTGACAATCTCACTGTATCACTCACTTACTGTATTCCTGATTGGTTATAGTTTTTGTATTTCTCATTGTATTGCACATTGTATTTCTCATTGTATTTCTCATTGTATTTCTCATTGTATTGCACATTGTATTTCTCATTGTATTTCTCATTGTATTTCTCATTGTATTTTTCATTGTATTGCACATTGTATTTCTCATTGTATTTCTCATTGTATTTCTCATTGTATTGCACATTGTATTTCTCATTGTATTTCTCATTGTATTTCTCATTGTATTGCACATTGTATTTCTCATTGTATTTCTCATTGTATTGCACATTGTATTTCTCATTGTATTTCTCATTGTATTGCACATTGTATTTCTCATTGTATTTCTCATTGTATTGCACATTGTATTTCTCATTGTATTGCACATTGTATTTCTCATTGTATTTCTCATTGTATTTCTCATTGTATTGCACATTGTATTTCTCATTGTATTTCACATTGTATTTCTCATTGTATTTCTCATTGTATTGCACATTGTATTTCTCATTGTAACCAAAAACAGAAACACCCACGAAATAATCCACAAGAGTCTCCGGCACAATGAAGGTTATCCTATTTCCAATAAAAGCAGGCAAACCACTCGAAGAAGTAGCGAACACTTTTGTTGTATAAAAATAACAAACCACATCAAAAAGCAAAGGTCGATTAAGCGCTTTCGTCTCCTATTACGGAGACTTCATCAGAATTAGGAAAATAGGATAACCTTCATTGTGCCGGAGACTCTTGTGGATTATTTCTCATTGTATTTCTCATTGTATTTCTCATTGTATTGCACATGTACTGTAATGTTGATCTTTGTTATTATCTGACTTTGGAGCATTTCTCCCCAGACCTCTGCTGAAAAAAGGCTTTGGCTGAGTCCGACTATCTATCCCAGTCAACAAATGTCAAAAAATAAATAAATAAAAAGAAACCTCAGTGCGGAATTCTGTTACCTCTTTTATTGGCTGAGCTGCTGTATTTGTCTGTTTTATTGGTTACACTGCTGTATATGTGCCTGTTTTATTGGTTGTGCTGCTGTATGTGTGTCTGTTTTATTGGTTAGGCTACTGTATATGTACACATTTGTCAGCTGAACTGGTATGTATGTGCCTCTTTTATTGGCTGAGCTCCTCTATGTCTCTTTTCATGTAGTCCAGGGAGGTACATCATTCACACCAGCATGGACAATGACTGAGTCATATTTGTACTTGCCTTGGAGTGACCTGAGTGCTTGTGTTATGTGGCGGATCCTAGCGCCCAACAGGCAGCTCACCATGACCTTCTCCTTATTCAGCCTGGTGAGCGGGATGTCAGTGTGCCTGATGATAGAGTCACCTATTACAAGTGTATCAGGTGTGTTGTTTAGCCTTAAGGGCTGTGACTGTTCGGCACACTTGCTTTGTGAGCTATGTGTTGCACGTGTTTTGTTTTGGGGTAGCGGTTGCTTGGGTGTCTGCTTTGGAGGTCTCTGCTGCTTAGGCAGATTTTTATTTAGAGCCTCCGAGTATGTTTTTGTGTGTTTATGTGTTTGGTTTGCTGTCGTGGTAGGTCTATGTGAGAGTGGAATTGTAGTGAGTGTGGTTTCCTACTCCACCTGACTGATTACGCCAGTACTGAGTTAGAGAGCTTAGCCTCCAGTTTGGCTATATAGTTGCATCTCTCACATGTGTTGGAATTTGTTGGGAGGAGGAGAGGGTTGTCTGTGTACATGAGGCAATTGTAACATTGCCTCAAGATTCCCAGATTCACCAGCTGGACCGAAGAGGAGATTGACAACTGACCTTTGGACATGCTAGAATAGTATTGGGAATTCCTTTATAATTGAAAAAAAGGGCCAATGGGGAACAGGGTACTCAAGGGGAGTTTGTGAGGGTGTAGTGCTTTTAATTTTTTAGTGCTGACTTATATAATTGCTTTAGTGAGCAAGTGCCAGGCTTTAGAGTAGGAATAGGGTGTTTATTATGAGAACTAGATCAGTTCTAAGGGAAAAAGTGAAGAGCAGACTTTGTGGAGCCGAGAATGGTTTAAACCCAATTAAGCGGAGCTGCCCGATGCTGCACTATGTGGAAAATCGCGCAAAGCCGTGCCAAAGTGGGTTTTATACAGGAGGACTTGAAAGAGCTAGAAATTGGCACAAAATGGCCAATAGACTACCAGATTCTTGTGCTGGGAACACTCCTCCAGGGATAGATAGGCTGCTCTAAGCTCCCCACTGCCACTGGTGAACAAAGAAGCCTCCCTTTATCCAAGAAAGGAAATGGGGAACACAGGAACTTTCCAAAAGTCCAGAATACAGCAAAGCCTGTATTTGGACTACTCTAGGTCAGGAAAGATGGGAAACAAGGATAATTTTTTGTTTTTTTTCTTTTTTGCAACAAACAGCAGGAAAATGCAATAAATATGTAACACAGGCTAGCGCACTTGAGTGTGTAGCCTCAACAGGTAAATACAACAAA
Organism: Protopterus annectens; assembly: GCF_019279795.1. Taxonomy (NCBI): domain Eukaryota; kingdom Metazoa; phylum Chordata; order Ceratodontiformes; family Protopteridae; genus Protopterus; species Protopterus annectens. Next base: position 67,077,635 of record NC_056749.1, on the reverse strand, counting down.
CAGAACAAACTTTAAAAGTGCAGGTGCAAAAACAACTTTAAACAGTTTAAAACAGTTCAAGAAGCAGAAATACTTGCAGTTTAGCTAGATCAGACAGTCGCCCAGGTAGTAAAAGGAAAAAAAACACTTTTATCAGGTTAGCAGTCGCTCTTTTAGCCTCTCTGCTGTTAGCACCACTCTACAGGACCACAAGAAGCTTGGCTGAGTAGTAACAAGCGCAAAAAATGCGCCAAAGCAGATTTTATACAGGGGGACTTGAAAGAGCTAGAAATTGGCCCAAAATGGCCAATAGACTACCAGATTCTTGTGCTGGGAACACTCCTCCTGGGAGAGATAGGCTGCTCTAAGCTCCCCACTGCCACTGGTGAACAAAGAAGCCTCCCTTTATCCAAGAAAGGAAATGGGCAACACAGGACCTTTCCAAAAGTCCTGAATACAGCAAAGCCTGTATTTGGACTACTCTAGGTCAGGAAAGACCTGAAACAAGGATAATTTTTTTGTTTTTTTTCTTTTTTGCAACAAACAGCAGGAAAATGCTTTTTAGTCTTTGAGTGTATTTTATTGCTATTAACTAATCTGCACAAGTAACTGATTTCTTTGCAGTTAAAAGCATTCTGTATCTTTACAAATCTTTATCTGTTTAAAAACTTTCATTTGTGGCTTTCTCTAGTGCTTACTGTCTGTAGGCTATTGTTTTTAGCTGAAGCCTTTCTTTAACTTGGCCAGATTGTGTTAATTGTCTGCTGGCTAGTGGGGGCTGGTTCTTTTGTGTTTTTGTAAAAAAAAAAAAAAAAGTTGTTCTTCTGATATTTAAGCCCTAACTTTGATAGGATTTCTGTCTATACACACTGAGCAGAGTGGATGAGAGTTGTTGACCACGACTGTTAGCTGAGATATATAAGTATCCTGTTTTTTTTTCGATTATTTATACAGATTATTGTTTCTAACAATTAATATATAGCACTTTTATTGCCTGCTTTTTAGTCTTTGAGTGTATTTTATTGCTATTAACTAATCTGCACAAGTAACTGATTTCTTTGCAGTTAAAAGCATTCTGTATCTTTACAAATCTTTATGTGTCTGTTTTATTGGTTATGCTGCTGTATATGTGCACATTTGTTAGCTGAACTGCTGTATATGTGTTTGTTTTTTTGGTTTTGCTACTGTAGATGTGCACATTTGTTAGCTGAACTGCTGTATATGTGTCTGTTTTATTGATTATGATGCTGTATGTGTATACATTTGTAAGCTGAACTTCTATATATGTCTGTTTTGTTGGTTATGCTGCTGTATATGTACACATTTTTTAGCTGAACTGCTGCTTTTGTGCCTGTTTTATTGGTTATGCTGCTGTATATGTGTCTGTTTTATTGGTTATGCTGCTGTATTTATGCCTGTTTTATTGACTGAGCTGCTGTATTTGTGCCTGTTTTATTGACTGAGATGCTGTATATGTCTCTGTTTTATTAGTTATGATGCGGTATATGTGCACATTTGTTAGCTGAACTGCTGTATATGTGTTTGTTTTATTGGTTATGCTGCTGTATATGTGCACATTTTTATCCGAACTGCTGCATTTGTGCCTGTTTTATTGGTTATGCTGCTGTATATGTGTCTGTTTTATTGGTTATGCTGCTGTATATGTGCACATTTGTTAGCTGAACTGCTGCATTTGTGCCTGTTTTATTGGCTGAGCTGCTGTATATGTGTCTGTTTTATTGGTTATGCTGCTGTATATGTGCACATTTGTTAGCTGAACTGCTGTATATGTGCCTGTTTTATTATTATGCTACTGTATATGTGCACATTTGTTAGCTGAACAGCTGCATATGTGCCTTTTATTGGTTATGCTGCTGTATATGTGCACATGTGTTAGGTGAACTGCTGCATGTGTGCCTCTTTATTGACTGAGCTGTTGTATATGTGTCAGTTTTATTGGTTATGCTGCTGTATATATGCACATTTGTTAGCTGAACTGCTGTATATGTGCCTGTTTTATTATTATGCTTCTGTATATATGCACATTTCTTAGCTAAGCTGCTACATTTGTGTCTGTTTTATTGGCTGAGCTTCTGTATATCTACACTTTTGCTAGCTGAGCTGGTATGTATGTGCCTGTTTTATTGGCTGAGCTGCTGTATATGTGTCTGTTTTATTGACTGAGCTGCTGTATATGTGCCTGTTTTGTTGGTTATGCTGCTGTATATGTGCACATGTGTTAGGTGAACTGCTGCATGTGTGCCTGTTTATTGACTGAGCTGCTGTATATGTGTCAGTTTTATTGGTTATGCTGCTGTATATCTGCACATTTATTAGCTGAACTGCTGTATATGTGTCTGTTTTATTGGTTATGCTACTGTATATGTGCACATTTGTTAGCTGAACAGCTGTATATGTGTATTTTATTGGATATGCTGCTGTATATGTGCATATTTGTTAGCTGAACTGCTGCATTTGTTGGTGTGCTGCTGTATATGTGTCTGTTTTATTGGTTATGCTACTGTATATGAGCACATTTGTTAGCTGAACAGCTATATATGTGTCTTTTATTGGTTATACTGCTGTATATGTGCACATTTTTTAGCTACACTACTGCATTTGTGCCTGTTTTATTGGCTGAGCTGCTGTATTTATGCCTGTTTTGTTGGTATGCTGCTGTATATGTGCACATATGTTAGCTGAACTGCTGTATATTTGTCTGTTTTGTTGGTTGTGTTGCTGTATATGTGCACATTTGTTAGCTGAACTGCTGTATATGTGTCTGTTTTATTGGTTATGATGTGGTATATTTGCACATTTGTTAGTTGAATTGCTTTTTATGTGTCTGTTTTATTGGTTATGCTGCTGTATATGAGCAAATTTGTTATCTGAACTGCTGCATATGTGTCTGTTTTATTGGTTATCCTGCTGTATATGTGCATATGTGTTAGCTGAACTGCTCTATATGTGTCTGTTTTATTGGTTATGCTACTGTATATGTGCACATTTGTTAGCTGAACAGCTGTATATGTGTATTTTATTGGATATGCTGCTGTATATGTGCATATTTGTTAGCTGAACTGCTGCATTTGTTGGTGTGCTGCTGTATATGTGTCTGTTTTATTGGTTATGCTCTGTATATGTGCACATTTGTTAGCTGAACTGCTGTATGTGTGTGTTTTATTGGTTATGCCACTGTATTTGTGCACATTTATTAGCTAAACTGCTGCATTTGTGCCTGTTTTATTGGCTGAGCTGCCGTATTTATGCCTGTTTTGTTGGTATGCTGCTGTATATGTGCACATATGTTAGCTGGACTGCTGTATATTTGTATGTTTTGTTGGTTGTGTTGCTGTATATGTGTACATTTGTTAGCTGAACTGCTGTATATGTGTCTGTTTTATTGGTTATGCTGAGCTGCTTTATATGTGTCTGTTTTATTGGTTATGCTGCTGTATATGAGCAAATTTGTTATCTGAACTGCTGCATATGTGTCTGTTTTATTGGTTATCCTGCTGTATATGTGCATATGTGTTAGCTGAACTGCTCTATATGTGTCTGTTTTATTGGTTATGATGCTGTATATTTGCAAATTTGTTAGCTGAACTGTTGTATATGTGTCTGTTTTATTGGTTATGCTGTGGTATATTTGCACATTTGTTAGCTGAATTGCTGTTTATGTGTCTGTTTTATTGGTTATGCTGCTGTATATGAGCAAATTTGTTAGCTGAACTGCTGCATTTGTGCCTGTTTTATTGGCTGAGCTGCTGTATATGTGCACATTTGTTAGCTGAACTGCTGCATTTGTGTCTGTTTTATTGGTTATGCTGCTGTATTTATGCCTGTTTTATTGGCTGAGCTGCTGTATTTGTGCCTATTTTATTGGCTGATCTGCTGTATGTGTCATTGTATTGGTTATGCTGCGGTATATGTGCACATTTGTTAGCTCAGCTCCTGTATATGTGTCTGTTTTATTGGGTATGCCACTATATATATATACATATGTGTTAGCTGAGCTGCTGTATATGTGTCTGTTTTATTGGTTATGCTGCTGTATATGTGCATATTTGTTAGCTCAGCTCCTGTATATGTGTCTGTTTTATTGGTTATGCTACTGTATATGTACACATTTGTTAGCTGAGCTGTTCTGTATGTGTCTGTTATTGGTTATGATGCTGTATATTTGCAAATTTGTTAGCTGAACTGCTGCATGTGCACCTGTTTTATTGGTTATACTGCTGTATATGTGCATATGTGTTAGCTGAACTGCTGTATATGTGTCTGTTTTAATGGTAATCCTGCTGTATATGTGCACATTTGTTAGCTGAACTGCTGCATTTGTGCCTGTTTTATTGGCTGAGCTGCTGTATTTCTGTCTGTTTTATTGGTTATGCTGCTGTATATGTGTCTTATTTATTGGTTATGCTGCTGTATATGTGTCTGATTTATTGGTTGTGCTACTGCATATGTGCACATTTGCTAGCTGAACTGCTTGGATTTGTGCCTGTTTTATTGACTGAGTTGAGTATATGTGTCTGTTTTATTGATAGTGCTGCTGCATATGTGCATATTTGTTAGCTGAACTGCTGTATATGTGTCTGTTTTATTGGTTGTGCTGCTGTATATATGCACATTTGTTACCTGAACTGCTGCATGTGTGCCTGTTTTATATACTGAGCTGCTGTATATGTGCCCAATTGTTAGCTGAACTGCTGCATTTGTGCCTGTTTTTTTTAGCTGAGCTGCTGTATATATGTCTGTTTTATTGGTTATGCTGCTGTATATGTACACACTTGTTAGGTAAACTGCTGTAGATGTGTTTGTTTTATTGGTTTTCCTGCTGTATATGTGCACATTTGTTAGCTCAACTGCTGTATATGTGTCTGTTTTATTGGTTGTGCTGCTGTATATGTGTACATTTGTTAGCTGAACTGCTGCATTTCTGCCTGTTTTATTGGCTGAGCTGCTGTATATGTGTCTTTTATTGGTTGTGTTACTGTATATGTATACATTTGTTAGCTGAACTGCTGCTTTTGTGCCTGTTTATTGTCTGAGCTGATGTATATGTCTGTTTTGTTGGTTATGCTGCTGTATATGCAGACATTTGTTAGCTGAACTGCTGCATTTGTGCCTGTTTTATTGGCTGAGCTGCTGTATATGTGTCTGTTCTATTGGTTATGCTACTGTACACATCCCTATTTGTTAGCTGAACTGCTGTATATGTGTCTGTTTTATTGGTTATGATGCTGTATTTATGCCTGTTTTGTTGGTTATGCTGCTGTATATGTGCCCATTTGTTAGCTGAACTGCTGTATATGTGTCTGTTTTATTGTTATGCTACAGTATATGTGTACATTTGCCAGCTGAACTGCTGCATTTGTACCTGCTTTAGTGGCTGAGCTGCTGTATATGTACCTGCTTTATTGGTAAGGATGCTGTATTTATGCCTTTTTTTTTGGTTATGCTGCTGTACATGTGCCCATTTGTTAGCTGAACTGCAGTATATGTGTCTGTCTTATTGGTTGTACTACTGCATGTGTACACATTTGTTAGCTGAACTGCTGCATTTGTGACTGTTTTATTGGGTGAGCTGCTGCATTTCTGCCCTATTTTATTGGCTGAGCTGCTGTATTTATCTCTGTTTTCTTGGTTATGCTGCTGTCTATGTACACATTTGTTAGCTGAACTGCTGCATTTGTGTCTGTTTCATTGGCTGATCTGCTGTATATGTGTCTGTTCTATTGGTTATGCTACTGTATATATGCCCATTTGTTAGCTGAACTGCTGTATATGTGTCTGTTTAATTGGTTATGCTACTGTATATGCCCATTTGTTAGCTGAACTGCTGTATATGTGTCTGGTTTATTGGTTGTTCTGCTGTATATGTACACATTTGTTAGATGAACTGCTGTATATGTGTCGGTTTTATTGGTTCTGCTGCTGTATTTCTGCCGGTTTTATTGACTGAGCTGCTGTATTTGTGCCTGTTTTATTGACTGAGCTGCTGTATATGTCTCTGTTTTATTAGTTATGATGTGGTATATGTGCACATTTCTTAGCTGAACTGCTGTATATGTATCTGTTTTATTGGTTATGCTGCTGTATATGTACACCTTTGTTAGCTGAACTGCTGTATGTGTCTGTTTTATTGGTTATGCTGCTGTATATGTACACCTTTGTTAGCTGAACTGCTGCATTTGTGCCTGTTTTGTTGGCTGAGCTGCTGTATATGTGTCTGTTTTATTGGTTATGCTGCTGTATATGTGCACATTTGTTAGCTGAACTGCTGTTTTGTTGGTTTTTCTGCAGTATATGTACACATTTGTTAGCTGACCTGCTGTATATGTGTCTATTTTATTGGTTATGCTGCTGTATATGTGTTTGTTTTATTGGTTGTGCTGCTGCATATGTACACATTTGGTAGCTGAACTGCTGTATATGTGTCTGTTTAATTTATTATGATGCTGTATATGTGCACATTTGTTAGCTTAACTGCTGCATTTGTGCCTATTTTATTGGCTGAGCTGCTGTATATGTGTCTGTTTTATTGGTTATGCTGCTGTATATGTGCACATTTGTTAGCTGAACTGCTGTATATGTGTATCTGTTTTATTGACTGAGCTGCTGAATTTGTGCCTGTTTTATTGGTTAGCCTGCTGTATATGTGCATATGTGTTAGCTGAACTGCTCTATATGTGTCTGTTTTATTGGTTATGATGCTGTATATGCAAATTTGTTAGCTGAACTGCTGTATATGTGTCTGTTTTATTGGTTATGCTGTGGTATATTTGCACATTTTAGCTGAGTTGCTGTTTATGTGTCTGTTTTATTGGTTATTCTGTGGTATATTTGCACATTTGTTACCTGAATTGCTGTTTATGTGTCTGTTTTATTGGTTATGCTGCTGTATATGAGCAAATTTGTTAGCTGAACTGCTGCATTTGTGCCTGTTTTGTTGGCTGAGCTGCTGTATATGTGCACATTTGTTAGCTGAACTGCTGCATTTGTGTCTGTTTTATTGGTTATGCTGCTGTATTTATGCCTGTTTTATTGGCTGAGCTGCTGTATTTGTGCCTGTTTTATTGGCTGAGCTGCTGTATGTGTCAGTTTATTGGTTATGCTGTGGTATATGTGCACATTTGTTAGCTCAGCTCCTGTATATGTGTCTGTTTTATTGGGTATGCCACTGTATATATACATATGTGTTAGCTGAGCTGCTGTATATGTGTCTGTTTTATTAGTTATGCTGCTGTATATGTGCACATTTGTTAGCTCAGCTCCTGTATATGTATCTGTTTTATTGGGTATGCTACTGTATATGTACACATTTGTTAGCTGAGCTGCTCTATATGTGTCTGTTTTATTGGTTATGATGCTGTATATTTGCAAATTTGTTAGCTGAACTGCTGCATATGTGCCTGTTTTATTGGTTATCCTGCTGTATATGTGCATATGTGTTAGCTGAACTGCTGTATATGTGTCTGTTTTAATGGTTATCCTGCTGTATATGTGCACATTTGTTAGCTGAACTGCTGCATTTCTGCCTGTTTTATTGGCTGAGCTGCTGTATTTCTGCCTGTTTTATTGGTTATGCTGCTGTATATGCGTCTGATTTATTGGTTATGCTGCTGTATGTGTGTCTGATTTATTGATTGTGCTACTGCATATGTGCACATTTGCTAGCTGAACTGCTTGGATTTGTGCCTGTTTTATTGACTGAGTTGAGTATATGAGTCTGTTTTATTGATAGTGCTGCTGTATATGTGCATATTTGTTAGCTGAACTGCTGTATATGTGTCTGTTTTATTGGTTGTGCTGCTGTATATGTGCACATTTGTTAGCTGAACTGCTGTATATGTGTTTGTTTTATTGGTTATGCTGCTGTATATGTGCACATTTTTTAGCTCAGCTCCTGTATATGTATCTGTTTTATTGGTTATGATGCTGTATATTTGCATATTTGTTAGCTGAACTGCTGTATATGTGTCTGTTTTATTGGTTGTGCTGCTGTATATGTGCACATTTGTTAGCTGAACTGCTGCATGTGTGCCTGTTTTATTGACTGAGCTGCTGTATATGTGCCCAATTGTTAGCTGAACTGCTGTATATGTGTCTGTTTTATTGGTTGTGCTGCTGTATATGTACACATTTGTTAGCTGAACTGCTATGTATGTGCCTGTTTTATTGGTTGTGCTGCTGTATATGTGCCTGTTGTATTGGTTGTGCTGCTGTATATGTGTACATTTGTTAGCTGAACTGCTGCATTTCTGCCTGTTTTATTGGCTGAGCTTCTGTATATGTGTCTCTTATTGGTTGTGTTACTGTATATGTATACATTTGTTAGCTGAACTGCTGCTTTTGTGCCTGTTTATTGTCTGAGCTGATGTATATGTGTCTGTTGTATTAGTTATGCTGCTGTATATGCAAACATTTGTTAGCTGAACTGCTGCATTTGTGCCTCTTTTATTAGTTATGATGCGGTATATGTGCACATTTGTTAGCTGAACTGCTGCATTTGTGCCTGTTTTATTGGTTATGCTGCTGTATATATGCACATTTGTTAACTGAACTGCTGTATATGTGTCGGTTTTATTGGTTATGATGCTGTATTTATGCCTGTTTTGTTGGTTATGCTGCTGTATATGTGCCCATTTGTTAGCTGAACTGCTGTATATGTGTCGGTTTTATTGGTTATGATGCTGTATATGTGCATATTTGTTAGCTAAACTGCTGTATATGTGTCTGTTTTATTGGTTATGCTGTGGTATATGTGCACATTTGTTAGCTGCATTGCTGTATATGTGTCTGTTTTATTGGTTATGCTGCTGTATATTTGCAAATTTGTTAGCTGAATTGCTGTTTATGTGTCTGTTTTATTGGTTATGCTGCTGTATATGAGCAAATTTGTTAGCTGAACTGCTGCATTTGTGCCTGTTTTATTGGCTGAGCTGCTGTATATGTGCACATTTGTTAGCTGAACTGCTGCATTTGTGTCTGTTTTATTGGTTATGCTGCTGTATTTATGCCTTTTTTATTGGCTGAGCTGCTGTATTTGCACCTGTTTTATTGGCTGAGCTGCTGTATGTGTCAGTTTATTGGTTATGCTGCGATATATGTGCACATTTGTTAGCTCAGCTCCTGTATATGTGTCTGTTTTATTGGGTATGCCACTGTATATATACATATGTGTTAGCTGAGCTGCTGTATATGTGTCTGTTTTATTAGTTATGCTGCTGTATATGTGCACATTTGTTAGCTCAGCTCCTGTATATGTGTCTGTTTTATTGGTTATGCTACTGTATATGTACACATTTGTTAGCTGAGCTGCTCTATATGTGTCTGTTTTATTGGTTATGATGCTGTATATTTGCAAATTTGTTAGCTGAACTGCTGCATATGTGCCTGTTTTATTGGTTATCCTGCTGTATATGTGCATATGTGTTAGCTGAACTGCTGTATATGTGTCTGTTTTAATGGTTATCCTGCTGTATATGTGCACATTTGTTAGCTGAACTGCTGCATTTCTGCCTGTTTTATTGGCTGAGCTGCTGTATTTCTGCCTGTTTTATTGGTTATGCTGCTGTATATGTGTCTGATTTATTGGTTATGCTGCTGTATATGTGTCTGATTTATTGGTTGTGCTACTGCATATGTGCACATTTGCTAGCTGAACTGCTTGGATTTGTGCCTGTTTTATTGACTGAGTTGAGTATATGAGTCTGTTTTATTGATAGTGCTGCTGTATATGTGCCCATTTATTAGCCGAACTGCTGTATATGTGTCTGTTTTTTTGGCTGAGCTGCTGTATATGTGCACATTTGTTAGCTGAACTGCTGTATATGTGTCTGTTTTATTGGTTGTGCTGCTGTATATGTACACATTTGTTAGCTGAACTGCTGTATATGTGTCTGTTTTATTGGTTATGCTGCTGTATATGTGTCTGTTTTATTGGTTGTGCTGCTGTATATGTGTACATTTGTTAGCTGAACTGCTGCATTTCTGCCTGTTTTATTGGATGAGCTTCTGTATATGTGTCTCTTATTGGTTGCGTTACTGTATATGTATACGTTTGTTAGCTGAACTGCTGCTTTTGTGCCTGTTTATTGTCTGAGCTGATGTATATGTCTGTTTTGTTGGTTATGCTGCTGTATATGCACACATTTGTTAGCTGAACTGCTGCATTTGTGCCTGTTTTCTTGGCTGAGCTGCTGTATATGTGTCTGTTCTATTGGTTATGCTACTGTATACGTCCCTATTTGTTAGCTGAACTGCTGTATATGTGTCTGTTTTATTAGTTATGATGCTGTATATGTGCACATTTGTTAGCTGCACTACTGTATATGTGTCTGTTTTATTGGTTGTGTTGCTGTATATGTGCACATTTGTTAGCTGAACTGCTGTATATGTGTCTGTTTTATTGGTTATGCTGTGGTATATTTGCACCTTTGTTAGCTGAATTGCTGTTTATGTGTCTGTTTTTTTGGTTATGCTGTTGTATATGAGCAAATTTGTTAGCTGAACTGCTGCATATCTGTCTGTTTTATTGGTTATCCTGCTGTATATGTGCATATGTGTTAGCTGAACTGCTCTATATTTGTCTGTTTTATTGTTTATGATGCTGTATATTTGCAAATTTGTTAGCTGAACTGCTGTATATGTGTCTGTTTTATTGGTTATGCTGTGGTATATTTGCACATTTGTTAGCTGAGTTGCTGTTTATGTGTCTATTTTATTGGTTATGCTGTGGTATATTTGCACATTTGTTACCTGAATTGCTGTTTATGTGTCTGTTTTATTGGTTATGCGGTGGTATAGTTACACATGTGTTTGCTGAATTGCTGTTTATGTGTCTATTTTATTGGTTATGCTGCTGTATATGAGCAAATTTGTTAGCTGAACTGCTGCATTTGTGCCTGTTTTGTTGGCTGAGCTGCTGTATATGTGCACATTTGTTAGCTGAACTGCTGCATTTGTGTCTGTTTTATTGGTTATACTGCTGTTTTTATGCCTGTTTTATTGGCTGAGCTGCTGTATTTGTGCCTGTTTTATTGGCTGAGCTGCTGTATGTGTCAGTTTATTGGTTATGCTGTGGTATATGTGCACATTTGTTAGCTCAGCTCCTGTATATGTGTCTGTTTTATTGGGTATGCCACTGTATATATACATATGTGTTAGTTGAGCTGCTGTATATGTGTCTGTTTTATTGGGTATGCCACTGTATATATACATATGTGTTAGTTGAGCTGCTGTATATGTGTCTGTTTTATTAGTTATGCTGCTGTATATGTGCACATTTGTTAGCTCCGCTCCTGTATATGTGTCTGTTTTATTGGGTATGCTACTGTATATGTACACATTTGTTAGCTGAGCTGCTCTATATGTGTCTGTTTTATTGGTATTGATGCTGTATATTTGCAAATTTGTTAGATGAACTGCTGCATATGTGCCTGTTTTATTGGTTATCCAGCTGTATATGTGCATATGTGTTAGCTGAACTGATGTATATGTGGCTGTTTTAATGGTTATCCTGCTGTATATGTGCACATTTGTTAGCTGAACTGCTGCATTTCTGCCTGTTTTATTGGCTGAGCTGCTGTATTTCTGCCTGTTTTATTGGTTATTTTGCTGTATATGTGTCTGATTTATTGGTTATGCTGCTGTATGTGTGTCTGATTTATTGGTTGTGCTACTGCATATGTGCACATTTGCTAGCTGAACCGCTTGGATTTGTGCCTATTTTATTGACTGAGTTGAGTATATGAGTCTGTTTTATTGATAGTGCTGCTGTATATGTGCATATTTGTTAGCTGAACTGCTGTATATGTGTCTGTTTTATTGGTTGTGCTGCTGTATATGTGCACATTTTTTAGCTGAACTGCTGCATGTGTGCCTGTTTTATATACTGAGCTGCTGTATATGTAACCAATTGTTAGCTGAACTGCTGTATATGCGTCTGTTTTATTGGTTGTGCTGCTGTATATGTACACATTTGTTAGTTGAACTGCTATGTATGTGCCTGTTTTATTGGTTGTGCTGCTGTATATGTGCCTGTTGTATTGGTTGTGCTGCTGTATATGTGTACATTTGTTAACTGAACTGCTGCATTTCTGCCTGTTTTATTGGCTGAGCTTCTGTATATGTGTCTCTTATTGGTTGTGTTACTGTATATGTATACATTTGTTAGCTGAACTGCTGCTTTTGTGCCTGTTTATTGTCTGAGCTGATGTATATGTCTGTTTTGTTGGTTATGCTGCTGTATATGCAGACATTTGTTAGCTGAACTGCTGCATTTGTGCCTGTTTTCTTGGCTGAGCTGCTGTATATGTGTCTGTTCTATTGGTTATGCTACTGTATACGTCCCTATTTGTTAGTTGAACTGCTGTATATGTGTCTGTTTTATTGGTTATGATGCTGTATTTATGCCTGTTTTGTTGGTTATGCTGCTGTATTTGTGCCCATTTGTTAGCTGGACTGCTGTATTTGTGTCTGTTTTATTGTTATGCTACTGTATATGTGTACATTTGTCAGCTGAACTGCTGCATTTCTACCTGCTTTATTGGCTGAGCTGCTGTATATGGACCTGCTTTATTGGTAAGGATGCTGTATTTATGCCCTTTGTTTTTGGTTATGCTGCTGTACATGTGCCCATTTGTTAGCTGAACTGCAGTATATGTGTCTGTCTTATTGGTTGTACTACTGCATGTGTACACATTTGTTAGCTGAACTGCTGCATTTGTGACTGTTTTATTGGGTGAGCTGCTGCATTTCTGCCCTATTTTATTGGCTGAGCTGCTGTATTTATCTCTGTTTTCTTGGTTATGCTGCTGTCTATGTACACATTTGTTAGCTGAACTGCTGCATTTGTGTATGTTTCATTGGCTGATCTGCTGTATATGTGTCTGTTCTATTGGTTATGCTACTGTATATATGCCCATTTGTTAGCTGAACTGCTGTATATGTGTCTGTTTTATTGGTTATGCTGCTGTATATGTACACATTTGTTAGCTGAACTGCTGTATATGTGTCTGTTTTATTGACTGAGCTGCTGTATATGTGTCGGTTTTATTGGTTGTGCTGCTGTATATATGCCCATTTGTCAGCTGAACTGCTTTATATTTGTCTGTTTTATTGGTTATGCTGCTGTATATGTAGACACTTGTTAGCTGAACTGCTGTATATGTCTCTGTTTTATTAGTTATGATGCGGTATATGTGCACATTTTTTAGCTGAACTGCTGTATATGTGTCTGTTTTATTAGTTATGCTGCTGAATATGTACACATTTGTTAGCTGAGCTGCTGTATGTGTCTGTTTTATTGGTTGTGCTGCTGTATATGTGCACATTTGTTAGCTGAACTGCTGCTTTTGCACATGTTTTATTGGGTGAGCTGCTGTGTACGTGTCTGTTTTATATGTTCTGCTGCTGTGTATGTACACATTTGTTAGCTTAACTGCGGCATTTCTGCCTTTTTTATTGGTTGTGCTGCTGTATATGTTCAAATTTGTTAGCTCAACTGCTATATATGTGTCTGTTTTATTGGTTATAATGCTGTACATGTCTGTTTTATTGGTTGTGCTGCTGTATATGTCCACATTTGTTAGCTCAACTGCTATATATGTGTCTGTTTTATTGATTATGATGCTGTATATGTGCACGTTTGTTTGCTGAACCACTGCATTTGTGCCTGTTTTATTGTCTGAGCTGCTGTATATGTGTCTGTTTTATTGGTTGTGCTGCGGTATATGTGCACATTTGTTAGATGAACTGCTGTATGTGTATCTGTTTTATTGACTGAGCTGCTGAATTTGTGCCTGTTTTATTGGTTAGCCTGCTGTATATGTGCATATGTGTTAGTTGAACTGCTCTATATGTGTCTGTTTTATTGGTTATGATGCTGTATATGCAAATTTGTTAGCTGAACTGCTGTATATGTGTCTGTTTTATTGGTTATGCTGTGGTATATTTGCACATTTTTAGCTGAGTTGCTGTTTATGTGTCTGTTTTATTGGTTATTCTGTGGTATATTTGCACATTTGTTACCTGAATTGCTGTTTATGTGTCTGTTTTATTGGTTATGCTGCTGTATATGAGCAAATGTGTTAGCTGAACTGCTGCATTTTGCCTGTTTTGTTGGCTGAGCTGCTGTATATGTGCACATTTGTTAGCTGAACTGCTGCATTTGTGTCTGTTTTATTGGTTATGCTGTTGTATTTATGCCTGTTTTATTGGCTGAGCTGCTGTATTTGTGCCTGTTTTATTGGCTGAGCTGCTGTATGTGTCAGTTTATTGGTTATGCTGTGGTATATGTGCACATTTGTTAGCTCAGCTCCTGTATATGTGTCTGTTTTATTGGGTATGCCACTGTATATATACATATGTGTTAGCTGAGCTGCTGTATATGTGTCTGTTTTATTAGTTATGCTGCTGTATATGTGCACATTTGTTAGCTCAGCTCCTGTATATGTATCTGTTTTATTGGGTATGCTACTGTATATGTACACATTTGTTAGCTGAGCTGCTCTATATGTGCCTGTTGTATTGGTTATGATGCTGTTTATTTGCAAATTTGTTAGCTGAACTGCTGCATATGTGCCTGTTTTATTGGGTATCCTGCTGTATATGTGCATATGTGTTAGCTGAACTGCTGTATATGTGTCTGTTTTAATGGTTATCCTGCTGTATACGTGTACATTTGTTAGCTGAACTGCTGCATTTCTGTCTGTTTTATTGGCTGAGCTGCTGTATTTCTGCCTGTTTTATTGGTTATACTGCTGTATATTTGTCTGATTTATTGGTTATGCTGCTGTATATGTGTCTGATTTATTGGTTGTGCTACTGCATATGTGCACATTTGCTAGCTGAACTGCTTTGATTTGTGCCTGTTTTATAGACTGAGTTGAGTATATGAGTCTGTTTTATTGATAGTGCTGCTGTATATGTGCATATTTGTTAGCTCAGCTCCTGTATATGTATTTGTTTTATTGGGTATGCTACTGTATATGTGCACATTTGTTAGCTGAGCTGCTCCATATGTGCCTGTTGTATTGGTTATGATGCTGTATATTTGCATATTTGTTAGCTGAACTGCTGTATATGTGTCTGTTTTATTGGTTGTGCTGCTGTATATGTGCACATTTGTTAGCTGAACTGCTGCATGTGTGCCTGTTTTATTGACTGAGCTGCTGTATATGTGCCCAATTGTTAGCTGAACTGCTGTATATGTGTCTGTTTTATTGGTTGTGCTGCTGTATATGTACACATTTGTTAGCTGAACTGCTATGTATGTGCCTGTTTTATTGGTTGTGCTGCTGTATATGTGCCTGTTGTATTGGTTGTGCTGCTGTATATGTGTACATTTGTTAGCTGAACTGCTGCATTTCTGCCTGTTTTATTGGCTGAGCTTCTGTATATGTGTCTCTTATTGGTTGTGTTACTGTATATGTATACATTTGTTAGCTGAACTGCTGCTTTTGTGCCTGTTTTCTTGGCTGAGCTGCTGTATATGTGTCTGTTCTATTGGTTATGCTACTGTATACGTCCCTATGTGTTAGCTGAACTGCTGTATATGTGTCTGTTTTATTAGTAATGATGCTGTATATGTCCACATTTGTTAGCTCAACTGCTATATATGTGTCTGTTTTATTGGTTGTGCTGCGGTATATGTGCACATTTGTTAGATGAACTGCTGTATGTGTATCTGTTTTATTGACTGAGCTGCTGAATTTGTGCCTGTTTTATTGGTTAGCCTGCTGTATATGTGCATATGTGTTAGCTGAACTGCTCTATATGTGTCTGTTTTATTGGTTATGATGCTGTATATGCAAATTTGTTAGCTGAACTGCTGTATATGTGTCTGTTTTATTGGTTATGCTGTGGTATGTTTGCACATTTTTAGCTGAGTTGCTGTTTATGTGTCTGTTTTATTGGTTATTCTGTGGTATATTTGCACATTTGTTACCTGAATTGCTGTTTATGTGTCTGTTTTATTGGTTATGCTGCTGTATATGAGCAAATTTGTTAGCTGAACTGCTGCATTTGTGCCTGTTTTGTTGGCTGAGCTGCTGTATATGTGCACATTTGTTAGCTGAACTGCTGCATTTGTGTCTGTTTTATTGGTTATGCTGTTGTATTTATGGCTGTTTTATTGGCTGAGCTGCTGTATTTGTGCCTGTTTTATTGGCTGAGCTGCTGTATGTGTCAGTTTATTGGTTATGCTGTGGTATATGTGCACATTTGTTAGCTCAGCTCCTGTATATGTGTCTGTTTTATTGGGTATGCCACTGTATATATACATATGTGTTAGCTGAGCTGCTGTATATGTGTCTGTTTTATTAGTTATGCTGCTGTATATGTGCACATTTGTTAGCTCAGCTCCTGTATATGTATCTGTTTTATTGGGTATGCTACTGTATATGTACACATTTGTTAGCTGAGCTGCTCTATATGTGCCTGTTGTATTGGTTATGATGCTGTATATTTGCAAATTTGTTAGCTGAACTGCTGCATATGTGCCTGTTTTATTGGGTAACCTGCTGTATATGTGCATATGTGTTAGCTGAACTGCTGTATATGTGTCTGTTTTAATGGTTATCCTGCTGTATATGTGTACATTTGTTAGCTGAACTGCTGCATTTCTGCCTGTTTTATTGGCTGAGCTGCTGTATTTCTGCCTGTTTTATTGGTTATGCTGCTGTATATTTGTCTGATTTATTGGTTATGCTGCTGTATATGTGTCTGATTTATTGGTTGTGCTACTGCATATGTGCACATTTGCTAGCTGAACTGCTTTGATTTGTGCCTGTTTTATAGACTGAGTTGAGTATATGAGTCTGTTTTATTGATAGTGCTGCTGTATATGTGCACATTTATTAGCTGAACTGCTGCATGTGTGCCTGTTTTATTGACTGAGCTGCTGTATATGTGCCCAATTGTTAGCTGAACTGCTGTATATGTGTCTGTTTTATTGGTTGTGCTGCTGTATATGTACACATTTGTTAGCTGAACTGCTATGTATGTGCCTGTTTTATTGGTTGTGCTGCTGTATATGTGCCTGTTGTATTGGTTGTGCTGCTGTATATGTGTACATTTGTTAGCTGAACTGCTGCATTTCTGCCTGTTTTATTGGCTGAGCTTCTGTATATGTGTCTCTTATTGGTTGTGTTACTGTATATGTATACATTTGTTAGCTGAACTGCTGCTTTTGTGCCTGTTTATTGTCTGAGCTGATGTATATGTCTGTTTTGTTGGTTATGCTGCTGTATATGCACACATTTGTTAGCTGAACTGCTGCATTTGTGCCTGTTTTCTTGGCTGAGCTGCTGTATATGTGTCTGTTCTATTGGTTATGCTACTGTATACGTCCCTATGTGTTAGCTGAACTGCTGTATATGTGTCTGTTTTATTAGTTATGATGCTGTATAAGTGCACATTTCTTAGCTGAACTGCTGTATATTTGTCTGTTTTGTTGGTTGTCTTGCTGTATATGTGCACATTTGTTAGCTGCACTACTGTATATGTGTCTGTTTTATTGGTTATCCTGTGGTATATTTGCACCTTTGTTAGCTGAATTGCTGTTTATGTGTCTGTTTTTTTGGTTATGCTGTTGTATATGAGCAAATTTGTTAGCTGAACTGCTGCATATGTGTCTGTTTTATTGGTTATCCTGCTGTATATGTGCATATGTGTTAGCTGAACTGCTGTATATGTGTCTGTTTTATTGTTTATGATGCTGTATATTTGCAAATTTGTTAGGTGAACTGCTGTATATGTGTCTGTTTTATTGGTTATGCTGTGGTATATTTGCACATTTGTTAGCTGAGCTGCTATTTATGTGTGTGTTTTATTGGTTATGCTGTGGTATACTTGCACATTTGTTAGCTGAATTGCTGTTTATGTGTCTGTTTTATTGGTTATGCGGTGGTATAGTTACACATGTGTTTGCTGAATTGCTGTTTATGTGTCTATTTTATTGGTTATGCTGCTGTATATGAGCAAATTTGTTAGCTGAACTGCTGCATTTGTGCCTGTTTTGTTGGCTGAGCTGCTGTATATGTGCACATTTGTTAGCTGAACTGCTGCATTTGTGTCTGTTTTATTGGTTATACTGCTGTTTTTATGCCTGTTTTATTGGCTGAGCTGCTGTATTTGTGCCTGTTTTATTGGCTGAGCTGCTGTATGTGTCAGTTTATTGGTTATGCTGCGGTATATGTGCACATTTGTTAGCTCAGCTCCTGTATATGTGTCTGTTTTATTGGGTATGCCACTGTATATATACATATGTGTTAGTTGAGCTGCTGTATATGTGTCTGTTTTATTGGGTATGCCACTGTATATATACATATGTGTTAGCTGAGCTGCTGTATATGTGTCTGTTTTATTAGTTATGCTGCTGTATATGTGCACATTTGTTAGCTCCGCTCCTGTATATGTATCTGTTTTATTGGGTATGCTACTGTATATGTACACATTTGTTAGCTGAGCTGCTCTATATGTGTCTGTTTTATTGGTTATGATGCTGTATATTTGCAAATTTGTTAGATGAACTGCTGCATATGTGCCTGTTTTATTGGTTATCCAGCTGTATATGTGCATATGTGTTAGCTGAACTGATGTATATGTGGCTGTTTTAATGGTTATCCTGCTGTATATGTGCACATTTGTTAGCTGAACTGCTGCATTTCTGCCTGTTTTATTGGCTGAGCTGCTGTATTTCTGCCTGTTTTATTGGTTATTTTGCTGTATATGTGTCTGATTTATTGGTTATGCTGCTGTATGTGTGTCTGATTTATTGGTTGTGCTACTGCATATGTGCACATTTGCTAGCTGAACCGCTTGGATTTGTGCCTATTTTATTGACTGAGTTGAGTATATGAGTCTGTTTTATTGATAGTGCTGCTGTATATGTGCATATTTGTTAGCTGAACTGCTGTATATGTGTCTGTTTTATTGGTTGTGCTGCTGTATATGTGCACATTTTTTAGCTGAACTGCTGCATGTGTGCCTGTTTTATATACTGAGCTGCTGTATATGTAACCAATTGTTAGCTGAACTGCTGTATATGCGTCTGTTTTATTGGTTGTGCTGCTGTATATGTACACATTTGTTAGATGAACTGCTGTATTTATCTCTGTTTTCTTGGTTATGCTGCTGTCTATGTACACATTTGCTAGCTGAACTACTGCATTTGTGTCTGTTTCATTGGCTGATCTGCTGTATATGTGTCTGTTCTATTGGTTATGCTACTGTATATATGCCCATTTGTTAGCTGAACTGCTGTATATGTGTCTGTTTTATTGGTTATGCTACTGTATATGCCCATTTGTTAGCTGAACTGCTGTATATGTGTCTGGTTTATTGGTTGTTCTGCTGTATATGTACACATTTGTTAGATGAACTGCTGTATGTATGTCTGTTTTATTGGTTATGCTGCTGTATTTTTTGCCTGTTTTATTGACTGAGCTGCTTTATTTGTGCCTGTTTTATTGACTGAGCTTCTGTATATGTCTCTGTTTTATTAGTTATGATGCGGTATATGTGCACATTTTTTAGCTGAACTGCTGTATATGTGTCTGTTTTATTAGTTATGCTGCTGAATATGTACACATTTGTTAGCTGAGCTGCTGTATGTGTCTGTTTTATTGGTTGTGCTGCTGTATATGTGCACATTTGTTAGCTGAACTGCTGCTTTTGCGCATGTTTTATTGGGTGATCTGCTGTGTACGTGTCTGTTTTATATGTTCTGCTGCTGTGTATGTACACATTTGTTTGCTTAACTGCGGCATTTCTGCCTTTTTTATTGGTTGTGCTGCTGTATATGTTCAAATTTGTTAGCTCAACTGCTATATATGTGTCTGTTTTATTGGTTATAATGCTGTATATGTGCACGGTTGTTTGCTGAACCACTGCATTTGTGCCTGTTTTATTGCCTGAGCTGCTGTATATGTGTCTGTTTTATTGGTTGTGCTGCGGTATATGTGCACATTTGTTAGATGAACTGCTGTATGTGTATCTGTTTTATTGACTGAGCTGCTGAATTTGTGCCTGTTTTATTGGTTATGATGCTGTATATGTGCCTGTTTTTGGCTATTATACTGTAGATGTTCACATTTGTTAGCTAAAAAGCTGCAAATGTGTCTTTTATTGGTTATGCTGCTCTATATGTGCACATTTGTTAGCTGAAATGCTGTGTATGTGTCTGTTTTTTTGGCTGAGCTGCTGTATATGTGCACATTTCTTAGCTGAACTGCTGCATTTGTGCCTGATTTATTGGCTGAACTGCTGTATATGTTTCTGGTTTATTGGTTATGGTGCTGTATAGGTGTCTGTTTTAATGGTTGTGTTGCTGTATATGTGCACATTTGTTAGCTGAACTGCTGTATTTATGCCTGTTTTATTGGCTGAGCTGCTGTATTTGTGCCTGTTTTATTGGCTGAGCTGCTGCATATGTGTCTGTTTTATTGGTTATGATGCTGTATATGTGCACATTTGTTAGCTGAACTGCTGTATATGTGTCTGTTTTATTGGTTATGCTGCAGTGTTGTTAGCTGAACTGTATATATCTGTCTTATTGGTTATGCTACTATATATGTACATATTTTTTAGCTAAACTGCTGCATTTGTGCCTGTTTTGTTTGCTGAGCTACTGTTTATGTGTCAGTTTTATTGGCTGAGCTGCTGTATGTGTCTGTTTTATTATTTATGCTGCAGTATATGTGCACATTTTTTAGCTGAACTGCTGTATATGTATCTGTTTTATTGGTTATGCTGCTGTATTTATGCCTGTTTTATTGGCTGAGCTTCTGTATTTCTGCTTGTTTTATTGACTGAGCTGCTGTATATGTGTCTGTTTTATTGGTTATGCTGCAGTATATGTGCACATTTGTTCGCTCAGCTGCTGTATATCTTCCTGTTTCATTGGTTGTGCTGTTGTATATTTGCACATTTGTTAGCTTAACTGCTGTAAATGTGTCTGTTTTATTGGTTGTGCTGCTGTATATGTGCACATTTGTTAACTGAACTGCTGTATATGTGTCTGTTTAATTGGCTGAGCTGCTTTATTTGT
This sequence comes from Protopterus annectens, assembly GCF_019279795.1. Taxonomy (NCBI): domain Eukaryota; kingdom Metazoa; phylum Chordata; order Ceratodontiformes; family Protopteridae; genus Protopterus; species Protopterus annectens. The sequence continues at coordinate 67,056,595 of NC_056749.1, read as the reverse complement.
GCCTGTTTTATTAACCAAACTCCTGTATATGTGTCTTTTTTATTGGTTGTGCTGCTTTATATGTGCATATTTGTTAGCTGAACTGCTGCATATGTGTCTGTTTTATTGGTTGTGCTGCTGTATTTTTGTCTGTTTTATTGGCTGAGCTGCTGCATTTATGCCTGTTTTATTGGCTGAGCTGCTGTATATGTGTCTGTTCTATTGGATGTGCTGCTGTATGTGTGCACATTTGTTACCTGAACTTCTGTATATAGGTTTCTTTTATTGGTTGTGCTGCTGCATTTGTCTGTTGTGTTGGTTATTCTGCTGTATATGTGTCTGTTTTATTGGTTATGCTGCTGTGTATGTGCACATTTGTTAGATGAACTACTGTATGTGTCTGTTGTATTGATTATGATGCTGTATATGTGCCCATTTGTTAGCTGAAATGCTAAATATGTGTCTGTTTTATTGGTTGTGCTGCTGTATTTTGCCTGTTTTATTGGCTGAGCTGCATTAATTGTGCCTGTTTTATTGACTGAGATGCTGTATATGTCTCTGTTTTATTAGTTATGATGCGGTATATGGGCACATTTGTTAGCTGAACTGCTGTATATGTGTCTGTTTTATTGGCTGTGCTGCTGTATTTTTGCCTGTTTTATTGACTAAGCTGCTGCTTTTGTTCCTGTTTCATTGGTTATGATGCTGTGTATGTGTCTGTTTTATTGTTTATGCTGTTGTATATGTACACATTTGCTAGTTGAACTGCTGTATATATGTCTGTTTTATTGGTTATGCTGCTGTATATGTACACATTTGTTAGCTGAACTGCTGTATATGTGTCTGTTTTATTGCTTATGATGCTGTATTTTTGCATGTTTTATTGACTGAGCTGCTGCATTTGTTCCTGTTTCATTCGTTATGATGCTGTATATCTGTCTGTTTTATTGGTTATGCTGCTGTATATGACCACATTTGTTTGCTGAACTGCTGTATATACGTCTGTTTTATTGGTTTTGCTGCTGTATATGTACACATTTGTTCGCTGAACTGTTGCATTTGTGCCTGTTATATTGTCTGAGTTGCTGTATTTATGCCTATTTTACTAGTATTCTGCTGTATATGTGTCTGTTTTATTGGTTATGCTACTGTATATGTGTCTTTTTTATTAGTTGTGCTGCTGTATATGTGCACATTTGTTAGCTGAACCGCTGTATATGTGTCTGCTTTATTGGTTGTGCTGCTGTATATGTGCACATTTGTTAGATGAACTGCTGTATATGTGTTTGTTTTATCAGTTGTGCTACTGTATTTGTTTGTTTTTTGGTTATGCTGTTGTATGTGTGTCTGTTTTATTGGTTATGCTGCTGTATATGAGCACATTTGTTAGCTGAACTGCTATGTATGTGCCTGTTTTTATGTCTGAGCTGCTGTATATATGTCAGTTTTATTGATTGTGCTGCTGTATATGTGCACATTTGTTAGCTGAACTGCTGCATTTCTGCATGTTTTATTGGCTGAGCTGCTGTATATGTGTCTGTTTTATTGGTTATAATGCTGTATATGTGCACATTTATTAGCTGAGCTGCTGTATATGTGTCTGTTTTATTGGTTGTGCTGCTGTATATTTACACATTTGTGAGCTGAACTGCAGCATTTGTGCCTGCTTTATTGGTTGTGCTGCTGTATATCTGCACATTTGTTAGCTCAACTGCTATATATGTGTCTGTTTTATTGGTTATGATGCTGTACATGTCTGTTTTATTGGTTGTGCTGATGTATATGTGCACATTTGTTAGCTGAACTACTGTATATATATCTTTTTTATTGGTTTTGCTGCTTTATATTTGCACATTTATTAGCTCAACAGCTGTATATGTGTCTGTTTTATTGGTTATACTGCTGTATATGTGCACATTTGTAAGCTCAACTGCTATGTATGTGCCTGTTTTTTTGGCTGAGCTGCTGGATATATGTCTGTTTTATTGGTTGTGCTGCTGAATTTTGCCTGTTTTATTGGCTGAGCTGCTGTATTTGTGCCTGTTTTATTGGCTGTGCTGCTGTATATGTGTCTTTTGTTGTTTATGCTGCTGTATATGCACACATTTGTTAGCTGAACTGCTGTATATGTGTCTGTTTTATTGGTTATCCTGCTGTATATGTGCCCATTTGTTAGCTGAACTGCTGTATATGTGTCTGTTTTATTGGTTGTGCTGCTGTATATGTGCACATTTATTAGGTGAACTGCTCCATTTGTTCCTTTTTTTGGCTGAGCTACTGTATATATGCTGGTTTTATTGGTTGTGCTGCTGTATATGTGCACATTTGTTAGCTGAACTGTTGTATATATGTCTGTTTTATTGTTTATGCTGTTGTATATGTGCACGTTAGCTGAACTGCTTCATTTGTGCTTGATTAATTGACAGAGCTGCTGTATATGTGTCTGTTTTATTGGTTATGCTGCTATATGTGTGTCTGTATTATTGTTTGTGTTGCTGTATATGTGCACATTCGTTAGCTGCACTGCTGTATTTATGCCTGTACTATTGGCTGAGCTACTGTATTTGTGCCTGTTTTATTGGTTGTGCTGCTGTAAATGCACACTTTTGTTCATTGAACTGCTGTATATGTGTTTATTTTATTGGTTATGCTGCGGTATATGTACACATTTGTTAGCTGAACTGCTGTATATGTGTCTGTGTTATTAGTTGTGCTGCTGTGTATGTGCACATTTATTTGCTGAACTGCTGCATTTGCACCTGTTTTATTGGCTGAGCTCATGTATATGTGTCTGTTTTATTGGTTCTACTGCTGTATATTTGTCTGTTTTACTGGTTCTGCTGCTGTATATGTACACATTTGTTCGTTGAAATGCTGCATTTGTGCCTGTTTTATTGGCTGAGCTGCTGTATTTTTGCTTGTTTTGTTGGTATGCTGCTGTATATGTGTCTGTTTTATTGGTTATGCTACTGTATATGTGTCTGTTTTATTGGTTGTGCAGCTCTATATGTACACATTTGTAGCTGTGCTGCTGTATATGTGTTTGTTTTATTAGTTTTGCTGCTGTATTTGTCTGTTTTGTTGGTTATGTTGCTGTATATGTGTCTGTTTTTATTGGTTATGCTGTTGTATTTGTATACATTTGTTAGCTGAACCGCTATGTATGTCCCTGTTTTTTTGGCTGAGCTGCTGTATTTATCTCTGTTTTATTGGTTGTGCTGCTGTATATGTGCACATTTGTTAGCTGAACTGCTGTATTTCTGCCTGTTTTATTGGCTGAGCTACTGTAGATGTGTCTGTTTTATATGTTATGGTGCTGTATATTTGCACATTTCTTAGCTGAACTGCTGTATATTTGTCTGTTTTATTAATTATGATGCTGTATATGTGCACATTTATTAGCTGAGCTGCTTTATATGTGTCTGTTTTATTGGTTGTGCTGCTGTATATGTACACAATTGTGATGTGAACTGCAGCATTTGTGCCTGTTTTATTGGTTGTGCTGCTGTATATCTGCACATTTATAGCTCAACCGCTGTGTATATGACTTTTTTATTGGGTATGCTGCTGTATATGTGCACATTTGTAAGCTCAACTGCTATGTATGTGCCTGTTTTTTTTGGCTGCGCTCCTGTATATATGCCTGTTTTATTAGTTGTGTTGCTGTATGTGTGCACATTTGTTAGCTGAACTACAGTATATGTGTCTGTTTTATTGATTATGATGCTGTATATGTGCACATTTGTTAGGGGAACTGCTGTATATGTTCTGTTTTATTGGTTGTGTTGCTGTATTTTGCCTGTTTTATTGGCTGAGTTGCTGTATTTGTGCCTGTTTTATTGGTTGTGCTGCTGTATATGTGCCTTTTTTATTGATTGTGCTGCTTTATATCTGCACATTTGTTAGGTGAACTGCTCCATCTGTGCCTGTTTTTTTGACTGAGCTGCTACATATATGTCGGTTTTATTGGTTGTGTGCTGTATACGTGCACATCTGTTAGCTGAACTGCTGTATATGTGTCTGTTTTATTGCTTATGATGCTGTATTTTTGCATGTTTTATTGACTGAGCTGCTGCATTTGTTCCTGTTTCATTTGTTATGATGCTGTATATCTGTCTGTTTTATTGGTTATGCTGCTGTATATTACCACATTTGTTTGCTGAACTGCTGTATATATGTCTATTTTATTGGTTTTGCTGCTGTATATGTACACATTTGTTCACTGAACTGTTGCATTTGTGCCTGTTTTATTGTCTGAGTTGCTGTATTTATGCCTATTTTACTAGTATTCTGCTGTATATGTGTCTGTTTTATTGGTTATGCTACTGTATATGTGTCTGTTTTATTGGTTGTGCTGCTGTATATGTACACATTTTTTAGCTGAGCTGCTGTATATGTGTCTGTTTTATTGGTTGTGCTGCTGTATATGTGCACATTTGTTAGATGAACTGCTGTATATGTGTTTGTTTTATCAGTTGTGCTACTGTATTTGTTTGTTTTTTGGTTATGCTGTTGTATATGTGTCTGTTTTATTGGTTATGCTGCTGTATATGAGCAAATGTGTTAGCTGAACTGCTATGTATGTGCCAGTTTTTTGGCTGAGCTGCTGTATATATGGCTGTTTTATTGGTTGTGCTAATGTATATGTGCACAATTTTAGCTGAACTGCTGCATTTCTAAATATTTTATTGGCTGAGTTGCTGTATATGTGTCTGTTTTATTGGTTTTGATGCTGTATATGTGCTGACTTGTTAGCTGAACTGCTGTATATGTGTCTGTTTTATTGGTTGTGCTGCTGTATATTTACACATTTGTGAGCTGAACTGCAGCATTTGTGCCTACTTTATTGGTTGTGCTGCTGTATATCTGCACATTTGTTAGCTCAACTGCTATATATGTGTCTGTTTTATTGGTTATGATGCTGTACATGTCTGTTTTATTGGTTGTGCTGATGTATATGTGCACATTTGTTAGCTGAACTACTGTATATATATCTTTTTTATTGGTTTTGCTGCTTTATATTTGCACATTTATTAGCTCAACAGCTGTATATGTGTCTGTTTTATTGGTTATACTGCTGTATATGTGCACATTTGTAAGCTCAACTGCTATGTATGTGCCTGTTTTTTTGGCTGAGCTGCTGGATATATGTCTGTTTTATTGGTTGTGCTGCTGAATTTTGCCTGTTTTATTGGCTGAGCTGCTGTATTTGTGCCTGTTTTATTGGCTGTGCTGCTGTATATGTGTCTTTGTTGTTTATGCTGCTGTATATGCACACATTTGTTAGCTGAACTGCTGTATATGTGTCTGTTTTATTGGTTATCCTGCTGTATATGTGCCCATTTGTTAGCTGAACTGCTGTATATGTGTCTGTTTTATTGGTTGTGCTGCTGTATATGTGCACATTTATTAGGTGAACTGCTCCATTTGTTCCTTTTTTTGGCTGAGCTACTGTATATATGCTGGTTTTATTGGTTGTGCTGCTGTATATGTGCACATTTGTTAGCTGAACTGTTGTATATATGTCTGTTTTATTGTTTATGCTGTTGTATATGTGCACGTTAGCTGAACTGCTTCATTTGTGCTTGATTAATTGACAGAGCTGCTGTATATGTGTCTGTTTTATTGGTTATGCTGCTATATGTGTGTCTGTATTATTGTTTGTGTTGCTGTATATGTGCACATTCGTTAGCTGCACTGCTGTATTTATGCCTGTACTATTGGCTGAGCTACTGTATTTGTGCCTGTTTTATTGGTTGTGCTGCTGTAAATGCACATTTGTTCATTGAACTGCTGTATATGTGTTTATTTTATTGGTTATGCTGTATATGTACACATTTGTTAGCTGAACTGCTGTATATGTGTCTGTGTTATTAGTTGTGCTGCTGTGTATGTGCACATTTATTTGCTGAACTGCTGCATTTGCACCTGTTTTATTGGCTGAGCTCATGTATATGTGTCTGTTTTATTGGTTCTACTGCTGTATATTTGTCTGTTTTACTGGTTCTGCTGCTGTATATATACACATTTGTTCGTTGAAATGCTGCATTTGTGCCTGTTTTATTGGCTGAGCTGCTGTATTTTTGCTTGTTTTGTTGGTATGCTGCTGTATATGTGTCTGTTTTATTGGTTATGCTACTGTATATGTGTCTGTTTTATTGGTTGTGCAGCTCTATATGTACACATTTGTAGCTGTGCTGCTGTATATGTGTTTGTTTTATTAGTTTTGCTGCTGTATTTGTCTGTTTTGTTGGTTATGTTGCTGTATATGTGTCTGTTTTTATTGGTTATGCTGTTGTATTTGTATACATTTGTTAGCTGAACCGCTATGTATGTCCCTGTTTTTTTGGCTGAGCTGCTGTATTTATCTCTGTTTTATTGGTTGTGCTGCTGTATATGTGCACATTTGTTAGCTGAACTGCTGTATTTCTGCCTGTTTTATTGGCTGAGCTACTGTAGATGTGTCTGTTTTATATGTTATGGTGCTGTATATTTGCACATTTCTTAGCTGAACTGCTGTATATTTGTCTGTTTTATTAATTATGATGCTGTATATGTGCACATTTATTAGCTGAGCTGCTTTATATGTGTCTGTTTTATTGGTTGTGCTGCTGTATATGTACACAATTGTGATGTGAACTGCAGCATTTGTGCCTGTTTTATTGGTTGTGCTGCTGTATATCTGCACATTTATAGCTCAACCGCTGTGTATATGACTTTTTTATTGGGTATGCTGCTGTATATGTGCACATTTGTAAGCTCAACTGCTATGTATGTGCCTGTTTTTTTTGGCTGCGCTCCTGTATATATGCCTGTTTTATTAGTTGTGTTGCTGTATGTGTGCACATTTGTTAGCTGAACTACAGTATATGTGTCTGTTTTATTGATTATGATGCTGTATATGTGCACATTTGTTAGGTGAACTGCTGTATATGTTCTGTTTTATTGGTTGTGTTGCTGTATTTTACCTGTTTTATTGGCTGAGTTGTTGTATTTTTGCCGGTTTTATTGGCTGTGCTGCTGTATATGTGCCTTTTTTATTGGTTGTGCTGCTTTATATCTGCACATTTGTTAGGTGAACTGCTCCATCTGTGCCTGTTTTTTTGACTGAGCTGCTATATTTATGTCGGTTTTATTGGTTGTGTGCTGTATATGTGCACATCTGTTAGCTGAACTGCTGAATATGTGTCTGTTTTATTGCTTATGATGCTGTATTTTGCATGTTTTATTGACTGAGCTGCTGCATTTGTTCCTGTTTCATTTGTTATGATGCTGTATATCTGTCTGTTTTATTGGTTATGCTGCTGTATATTACCACATTTGTTTGCTGAACTGCTGTATATATGTCTATTTTATTGGTTTTGCTGCTGTATATGTACACATTTGTTCACTGAACTGTTGCATTTGTGCCTGTTTTATTGTCTGAGTTGCTGTATTTATGCCTATTTTACTAGTATTCTGCTGTATATGTGTCTGTTTTATTGGTTATGCTACTGTATATGTGTGTTTTATTGGTTGTGCTGCTGTATATGTACACATTTTTAGCTGAGCTGCTGTATATGTGTCTGTTTTATTGGTTGTGCTGCTGTATATGTGCACATTTGTTAGATGAACTGCTGTATATGTGTTTGTTTTATCAGTTGTGCTACTGTATTTGTTTGTTTTTTGGTTATGCTGTTGTATGTGTGTCTGTTTTATTGGTTATGCTGCTGTATATGTGCACATTTGTTAGCTGAACTGCTATGTATGTGCCTGTTTTTTTGTCTGAGCTGCTGTATATATGTCAGTTTTATTGGTTGTGCTGCTGTATATGTGCACATTTGTTAGCTGAACTGCTGCATTTCTGCCTGTTTTATTGGCTGAGCTGCTGTATATGTGTCTGTTTTATTGGATATAATGCTGTATATGTGCACATTTGTTAGATGAACTGCTGTATATGTGATTGTTTTATTGATTAAGATGTTGTATATGTGCACATTTATTAGCTGAGCTGCTGTATATGTGTCTGTTTTATTGGTTGTGCTGCTGTATATTTACACATGTGTGAGCTGAACTGCAGCATTTGTGCCTACTTTATTGGTTGTGCTGCTGTATATCTGCACATTTGTTAGCTCAACTGCTATATATGTGTCTGTTTTATTGGTTATGATGCTGTAAATGTCTGTTTTATTGGTTGTGCTGCTGTATATGTGCACATTTGTTAGATGAACTACTGTATGTATGTCTTTTTTATTGGTTTTGTTGCTTTATATTTGAACATTTATTAGCTCAACTGCTGTATATGTGTCTGTTTTATTGGTTATACTGCTGTATATGTGCACATTTGTAAGCTCAGCTGCTATGTATGTGCCTGCTTTTTTGGCTGAGCTGCTGGATATATGTCTGTTTTATTGGTTGTGCTGCTGAATTTTTCCTTTTTTATTGGCTGAGCTGCTGTATTTGTGCCTGTTTTATTGGCTGTGCTGCTGTATATGTGTCTTTTGTTGTTTATGCTGCTGTATATGTACACATTTGTTAGTTGAACTGCTGTATATGTGTCTGTTTTATTGGTTATCTTGCTGTATATGTGCCCATTTGTTAGCTGAACTGCTGTATATGTGTCTGTTTTATTGGTTGTGCTGCTGTATATGTGCACATTTGTTAAATTAACTGCTGTATATGTGTTTGTTATTTTGGTTGTGCTGCTGTATATGTGCACATTTGTTAACAGAACTGCTGTATATGTGTCTGTTTTTTGGCTGAGCTGCTGTATTTGAGTATGTTTTATTAACCAAACTGCTGTATATGTGTCTGATTTATTGTTTGTGCTGCTGTATATGTGCACATTTGTTAGCTGAACTGCTGTATATGTGTCTGTTTTATCGGTTATAATGCTGTATATGTGCACATTTGTTAGCTGAACTGCTGTATATGTGTCTGTTTTATTGGTTCTGCTGCTGTATATGTACACATTTGTGAGCTGAACTGCAGCATTTGTTCCTGTTGTATTGGTTGTGCTGCTGTATATGTGCTCAACTGCTATATATGTGTCTGTTTTATTGGTTATGATGCTCTACATGTCTGTTTTATTGGTTGTGCTGCTGTATATGTGCACATTTGTTAGCTGAACTGCTGTATATGTGTCTGTTTTATTTATTATGATGCTGTATATGTGCACGTTTATTAGCTGAACTGCTGTATTTGTGCCTGTTTTATTGGCTGAACTGCTGTATATGTGTCTGTTTTATTGGTTATGCTGCTGTATATGTGCACATTTGTAAGCACAACTGCTATGTATGTGCCTGTTTTTTTGACTGAGCTGCTGTATATATGTCTGTTTTATTGATTGTGTTGCTGTATAGGTGCACATTTGTTAGCTGAACTACTGCATACATGTCTTTTTTATTGATTATGATGCTGTATATGTGCACATTTGTTAGCTGAACTGCTGTATATGTTTCTGTTTTATTGGTTGTGCTGCTGTATTTTTGCCTGTTTTATTGACTAAGCTGCTGCATTTGTTCCTGTTTCATTGATTTTGATGCTGTGTATGTGTCTGTTTTATTGTTTATGCTGCTGTATATGTACACATTTGTTAGTTGAACTGCTCTATATGTGTCTGTTTTATTGGTTGTGCTGCTGTAAATGTGCACATTTGTTAGCTTAACTGCTGTATATGTGTTTGTTTTATTGGTTATGATGCTGTATTTTGCCTGTTTTATTGACTGAGCTGCTGCATTTGTTCCTATTCCATTGGTTATGATGCTGTATATATGTCTGTTTTATTGTTTATGCTGCTGTATATGTACACATTTGTTAGCTGCACTGCTCCATTTGTGCCTGTCTTTTTTTGGTTGAGCTGCTGTATATATGTCTCTTTTATTAGCTGCACTGCTATATATGTGCACATTTGTTAGCTGAACTGCTGTATATATGTCTGTTTTATTGGTTATGCTACTGCATATGTACACATTATTTTAGCTGAACTGCTATATATTTGCCTTTTTTTGGTTTTGCTGCTGTATATGTACACATTTGTTCGTTGAAATGGTGCATTTGTGCCTGTTTTATTGGCTGAGCTGCTGTATTTTTGCTTGTTTTGTTGGTATGCTGCTGTATATGTGTCTGTTTTATTGGTTATGCTACTGTATATGTGTCTGTTTTATTGGTTGTGCAGCTCTATATGTACACATTTGTAGCTGTGCTGCTGTATATGTGTTTGTTTTATTAGTTTTGCTGCTGTATTTGTCTGTTTTGTTGGTTATGTTGCTGTATATGTGTCTGTTTTATTGGTTATGCTGTTGTATTTGTATACATTTGTTAGCTGAACCGCTATGTATGTCCCTGTTTTTTTGGCTGAGCTGCTGTATTTATCTCTGTTTTATTGGTTGTGCTGCTGTATATGTGCATATTTGTTAGCTGAACTGCTGTATTTCTGCCTGTTTTATTGGCTGACCTCCGATGAACGAAAAAGAAACCAAAAACTCACTGGTTGGATTCAAGACGCTCTCCACAAGATGCTGGAATATTTTTCCTTTTATTTACTGATAGACTAGTCTATCAGTAAATAAAAGGAAAAATATTCCAGCATCTTGTGGAGAGCGTCTTGAATCCAACCAGTGAGTTTTTGTTTTATTGGCTGAACTGGTATATATGTGTCTGTTTTATTAATTATGATGCTGTATATGTGCACATTTATTAGCTGAGCTGCTTTATATGTGTCTGTTTTATTGGTTGTGCTGCTGTATATGTACACAATTGTGAGGTGAACTCCAGCATTTGTGCCTGTTTTATTGGTTGTGCTGCTGTATATCTGCACATTTGTAGCTCACCTGCTGTGTATATGACTTTTTTATTGGGTGTGCTGCTGTATATGTGCACATTTGTAAGCTCAACTGCTATATATGTGCCTGTTTTTTTTGGCTGCGCTCCTGTATATCTGCACATTTGTTAGGTGAACTGCTCCATCTGTGCCTGTTTTTTTGACTGAGCTGCTATATTTATGTCGGTTTTATTGGTTGTGTGCTGTATATGTGCACATCTGTTAGCTGAACTGCTGAATATGTGTCTGTTTTATTGTTTATCCTGCTGTATGTGTGCACATATGTTAGCTGAACTGCTGCATTTCTGCCTGATTAATTGACTGAGCTGCTGTATATGTGTCTGTTTTATTGGTTGTGCTGCGGTATATGTGCACATTTGTTAACTGAACTGCTGTATATGTGTCTGTTTTATTGGCTGAGCTGCTGTATTTGAGCCTGTTTTATTAACCAAACTGCTGTATATGTGTTTGTTTTATTGGTTGTGCTGCTGTATATGTGCACATTTGTTAACTGAACTGCTGTATATGTGTCTGTTTCTTTGGTTGTGCTGCTGTATATGTGCACATTTGTTAAATGAACTGCTGTATATGTGTCTGTTTTATTGATTGTGCTGCTGTATATGTGCACATTTGTTAACTGAACTGCTGTATATGTGTCTGTTTTATTGGCTGAGCTGCTGTATTTGAGCCTGTTTTATTAACCGAACTGCTGTATATGTGTTTGTTTTATTGGTTGTGCTGCTGTATATTTGCCTGTTTTATTGACTGAGCTGCTGCATTTGTTACTGTTTCATTGATTATGATGCTGGATATGTGTCTATTTTATTGGTTATGCTGCTGTATATATGTACATTTGTTAGCTGGACTGCTGCATTTGTGCCTGTTTTATAGGCTGAGCAGCTGTATATGTGTTTTATTGTTGTGCTGATGTATATGTGCACATTTATTATCTGAACTGCTGTATATGTGTCTGTTTTATTGGTTGTGCTGCTGTATATGTGCACATTTGTTAGCTGAACTGCTGTATATGTGTCTGTTTTATTGGCTGTGCTGCTGCATTTTTGCCTGTTTTATTGACTGAGCTGCTGCATTTGTTCCTGTTTCATTGGTTATGATGCTGTATATTTGTCTTTTTTATTGTTTATGCTGCTGTATATGTACAAATGTGTTAGCTGAACTTCTCCATTTGTGCCTGTTTTTTTGGCTGAGCTGCTGTATATGTGTCTCTTTTATTGGTTGTACTGCTGTGTATGTGCACATTTGTTAGCTGAACTGCTCCATTTGTGCCTCTTTTTTTCACTGAGCTGCTGTATATATGTCTGTTTTATTGGTTGTGCTGCTATATATGTGCACATTTGTTAGCTGAACTGCTGTATGTGTGTCTGTTTTATTGGCTGAGCTACTGCATATGTGTCTGTTTTATTGCTTCTACTTCTGTATATGTGTCTCTTTTATTGGTTGTGCTGCTGTATATTAACACATTTGTTAGCTGAACTGTGGTATATGTGTCTGTTTTATTGGTTCTGCTTCTGTATATGTGTCTCTTTTATTGGTTGTGCTGCTGTATATTAACACATTTGTTAGCTGAACTGTGGTATATGTGTCTGTTTTATTGGTTGTGCTGCTCTATATGTACGCATTTGTTAGCTGAACTGCAACATTTGTGCCTGTTTTAATGGTTGTGCTGCTTTATATTTGCACATTTGTTAGCTCAACTGCTATTTATGTGTCTGTTTCATTGGTTATGATGCTGTATTTGTCTGTTTTATTTGTTATGCTTCTGTATATGTTCACATTTAACTGAACTGCTGTATATGTGTCTGTTTATTGGCTCAGCTGCTGTATTGGTGCCTGTTTTATTGACTGAACTGCTGTATATGTGTCTGTTTTATTGGTTGTGCTGCTGTATTTGTGCCTGTTTTATTGACTGAGCTGCTGTATATGTGTCTGTTTTATTGGTTGTGCTGCTGTATATGTGCAAATTTATTAGATGAACTACTGCATTTGTTCCTGTTTTATTGGCTGTTATATTAAAAGCAGAAACAGGCTCAGTTTGACTGTGCAAGCCAAAAGGGAAAGCCCACCTGCCCCATACTATCCTACTGATAGTTATTTAGAGCAACTTCTGCCTCATGGTCTTACCTATCTGAAAACCCTACCTTGCTGATGTCACAGCCAAGGTAACATAGTATGGCGCCATTTTGAAATTGTTAAGGTGCTACTAGCGAGGTGAACTAGTGTCTCAGTGCAGTGTGCATACCAAGTAAGGTCTGTTTTTTCATCTATTGCGAACTTTATGACTGTAACTACAGATAGTTTATACTAAAAATATTATCAACTGTAATATCTGTATTATTGAACCAATGGTTTGTCTGTATTAACTGCTGTTAGTATCTCTGTTACTAAAGTTTGACGATGTTCTGGTAGTCGTACACCTAGAGTGGGAAATGTCTTGTTTATAATGCTAGCGCTGTCTGTCGCCCCAGAATAGTGTACTTCATGTACCGCACAACGGGCGTTTTGAGGGCTATAGTGACTAGCTGATATCCAGTATTCATAGCTTTAACCCCAAAACTAAGGTATCTGCTCTAAAGGCACCATACTGAATAGATAGCCTTGCTTAGCTAAGGATTCAATTGTATGGCTTTGTGCTATCATAGCGTACAACACAGGAGTGTTTTACAAAGGTTTTTAGCCCGCGTACTGGCCCTGAAGATGGCGTACGTAACAGGTATAGTTGTCTAGTTAAGAAAGCAATTGTTCATTGTTGTGCTATACAAGCGCTCAGCTCAGGCATGTTTTACAAAGGTTTTTAGCTCAGGTTTTGGCTCTGAATGTGCTGTACTAAACAGATATAATTGCATAGCTAAGGAATCACTTTTACAGAGTTGTGCTACCCAAGCACTCAGCTCCGGAATTATTTACAAACATTTTTAGCTCAGGTATTGTCTCTGAAGGAGCTGTACCTTACAGATATAGTTGCTTAGCTAAGGAATCTATTGCTCAGCATCGGCCATTCAAGCGCTCAGCTCAGGAATGTTTTATAAAGGTTCTTAGCTCAGGTATTGGCCCTGAAAGTGCCGTACCTAACAGATATAGTAGCTTAGCTAAGGAAGTAATTGTACTGCTTACTCAAATTCTAACTGTGAAACTCTCTCCTGGTTCTTCTTCCCTTTGCCCATCTCTCCTAAACCCAATCCTTAGCTCTAAACCTCCTCATCTACCAAATATAAGACCACTGTCTACCTGACTGCTAAACTAATTTCTTTAATTTTCCCATTTTCAGTTCCCTATACCTGATTTCTACAAGAAGCACCACAGGAATCGTCAGCCCAAAGGCCTGTCCAGTCTCCTGGTATTTGGGAAATCAAAGTGTACACCTCCTACCTCCCAGGAAATCTTCTGTTATAGTGTAGGATTATATATACACTAAAAGAACTTGGTGTGTGTAGCCCTATAGTTCTGCCCTATCTGGTTGCACACTTGCCGATAGCTGGCTTACTGCCTAAATTACATAGCTTCTAGTCTCTACTCTGACCTTGCTAGTTGACTTTCTGACATTAGTTATACACCTTCTTAATAAAATAGCCAAAGGTTATATTAAAAGCAGAAACAGGCTCAGTTAGGCAGTGCAAGCAAATAGGGAATGCTCACCTGCCCCATACTATCCTACTGATAGTTTTTTAGAGCAACTGCTGCCTCGTGATCTGAATAGACAAAACCAATTACTACCTTAGTATCCAAAACAAGCACCAAAAACATCCGCAAAAATTCTGGGCCACAGTAAAAAACCTATTACAACTCCCACCCCAAAACAACTCCCACCTAGCCAACAAGGAAACTAACACAAATACTTCCCCAGATACAAGCAATGCTTCACTCCCACAGGATACAGCCACCCAATTTAAACTACACCCAATATCCACCAACTATATCAAGAAGCATCTGAAAAAACTAAAACCTACAACATTAGCCACTGACAACCTGCCAGCTGACTATCTTAAAATTGTAGCAGAAACCATCGCCTATCCAATAACAATACTCATTAACAGATCTCTAGCTGAATCACAGGTACCCTCTATCTGGAAATTATCACACATAACCCCCCTCCACAAAGTGGGGACCTCTTATGAATTTACTAACTACCATCCTATTGCCATTCTCTCTCCCCTATCCAAGAACTTAGAAAAAATTGTGCACACACAGCTCATGAAATATCTCACCTCACATAACCTACTATCTAGTACCCAGCATGGCTTTTGTCCTGCACATAGCACAACAACTGCCCTACTAACCTTTACCAACAAAGTTAATCAACTTAGAAACAACTCCCTATTTGTATCAGCCTTATTCCTAGACCTGTCAAAAGCCTTTGACATGGTCAACCACAACAAACTCATGCAAGTCCTTTCCTCCCTAAATATCAATATCGCACCTGTTAACTGGTTCTAAAGCTACCTAGCAGACAGACAACAAGCCATTCGATGGCAACAAACTCTCTCTCACACCCTCCCAGTCACAATCAGGGTCCCACAGGGCTCCATCCTTTACACACTCTTTACCAACCACCTACACACTGCTACCCTCCAAAGCCAGCCAAATCCAATATCCTGATGACTCACCCCTGATCTGTGCAGCCCCTTCCCTTACAACCCTGCAAAACCTTACCCCAGACACTTTCCTCTCAGTGGAAAATTGGCTAACCAACTCAAACCTGATACTTAATCCCAACAAAACTAACCTCCTAATCTTTTATTCCACTAGAACTGCAACCTTCACCCCAACCTTTAACATTTACTCTAAGAATAACACTATTATCACTCCTACTACCCACACCAAGCTACTGGGGATAGTAATAGACAACAATCTAAAATTCAACATCCATATAGACCAAACCATCAAAAAAGTCCACATGAAACTAGGCCTCCTGTACAGGAATGCCCAATTTCTAACACCTTCTACAAGAATTATCATGGCTAGAACCCACCTACTATCTACACTTCTATACACATCCCCTATCCTCACCAACCTATGTAAATCAAGCCTTAATAAACTAGAGGCCTGCTATAATAAAATATCCAAATTTGCCGTGAAATCAACGTACAGGTCACATCACTGCCAATCCCTAAGACAGCTCAATTGGCTAGAACATCCACATCTCCTACACTTTAACAAACTAAGCCTAGCCCACCAAATTATTCACCACTCAAACAAAACACCAGCCCTCAGCCAACTAATCCAGCCTTACTCAGCTCCTAGACCCATCCTCTCTGATAATAAATACCTTCTACAGGTTTCTAGAGCAAAGAGCTCAGCTGGGGAAGGCCTCTTCTCTAACTATACTGCTAAGCTATGGAACACCCTCCCAACTGCTCTTACCTCATGTTCCTCTTCAAGACAATTCGAAGCACTCCTAAAATCTCACCTATCAGAATCCTGGCTCTGCCCCTGCCTTCCCCCAGGCTAACCATCACCTAAACTCCAACCACACTCTCACTATCCTTGTATAACTCAGCATGACTGCTCTTCAATCTAACAGTTAACACTGTACCTTCACAAAAGAAATAATGCACACTCTCTCAATATTTATGATATATTGTAAATACTACATGTGTGCTTACATCTGTACAATAGGTAGTTTGTATTGGAAAAACTACATGTGTGCTTATATCAGTACTGTAAACTCAACAAAAGCTTTTATTGATATAACTCATATTCAGTTACTTATTCACTGGTTAAATTTTCAAATTGTCTGAATTGCTATTCTATATATAAGTCAATGTATATAACAGAGTATATTAGACTGTATTGTAGACTTTGAAATTATCATTGTACAACTTGGAGCTTTTCTCCCCAGGCCTCCACTGAAAACGGGCACTGGCCCAGCTGGACTTTCCCGGTAAACAAATGTAAAATAAAATAAATAAATAAATAATGTGTGCACATGTTAGCTGAACTGCTGTATATGTGTCGGTTTTATTGGTTATCCTGCTGTATATGTGCACACTTGTTAGCAGAAGTGCTGTATATGTGTCTGTTTTATTGGTTATGATGCTGTATATGTACACATTTCTTATCTGAACTGCTGCATTTGTGTCTGTTTTATTGGCTGAGCTGCTGTATATGTGTATGTTTTACTGGTTGTGATGCTGTAGCTGTACACATTTGTGACCTGAACTGCTGTATATGTGTCTGTTTTATTGTTTATGCTACTGTATATGTGCATGTGTTAGGTGACCTGCTGTATATGTGTCTGTTTTATTGGTTGTGCTGCTGTATATGTGCACACTTGTTAGCTGAACTGCTATGTATGTGCCTGTTTTTTTGGCTAAGCTTCTGTATATGTGCCCATTTGTTAACTGTACAGCTGTATGTGTCTATGCTACTGTATATGTACACATTTGTTAGCTGAAATGCTGTATATTTGTCTGTTTTTTTTGTTTATGCTACTGCATATGTGCACGTTAGGTGAACTGCTGTATATGTGTCTGTTTTATTGATTATGATGCTGTATATGTGCACATTTATTAGCTGAAATGCTGTATATGTGTCTGTTGTATTGGTTGTGCTGCTGTATTTGTGCACATTTGTTAGCTGAACTGCTGTGTATGTGTCTGTTTAGTTGGTTGTGGTGCTGTATATGTGTACATTTGTTTGCTGAACTGCTCTATATGTGTCTGTTTTATTGGTTATGCTGTGGTATAGACAAATACCTACTATACAAACCTTATAGACTAAAACGTATCACCTGTAATGTCCTAGCCTTATCTGGAGACATTCATCCTAACTCTGGCCCTTGCCTCAGCACAAACTACTCCACCCCTCCACCCTCTTATTCACCTACAACAACTAACACCCCCCTTCCCTTCTCCTCCCACTTCCCCTCTTGGCACTCTTAAGATCTTCACTATCAATGCCCAGAGCCTTAACAACAAATTTCACCATGTACAAGCCTTTATTAATCACAACCAACCCGACATCTTAGCCATCTCCGAAACCTGGCTAAAACCCCATATTACTGACTCTGAAATCTTACCTCCTGGTTACCACATCCTCAGAAGTGACCATTTAAATAAAAAAGGTGGAGGCTCTGCTCTAATCTACTCCAATCTTCTCTCTCTAATTCCTCTTCAAATCCCTACCCTTAAATTCAAAAATTCTGAAATCACAGCAAGTCTTCTCTGTTTTAATAAACATAAGAATATCTGCATTATTTCCTTATATATCTCCCCTGGCAACAGTATCTCCACCCTTGAAGATATTCTACACTGGGCCTCAACTGAAATAAAATACGAAACCTGTATTCTAGGTGATGTCAATATTGACTGGAATAAAATCAACACGCCATCTCCCGCACTATCCATTAACCTTTTCAACTTCACCCAAGTTATCCTTTCAATAACTCGCCCTAACAAAAACCACCCCCCAGGGTCCACCATAGATTGGATTCTAGTCTCCCATCCAAACAAAATCATTCTCTGTGGCACTATCCCTGACACCTTTAGTGACCATCTCCCTGCCTTCATCCATCGATCAACTAGCTCCATCCAACACCAACATCTCTACATTCAAACTCGTAACCTCAGCAACTTCAACCCCTTAATTTTTTCTAACATCTTTAAACAAATTAACTGGCAAATCCTAAACACTGTCCCACTCGACAACGCTGTTGAGCATTTTAACCCTATCTTCCTAAATACTCTTAACTCCCTAGCCCCTCTAAGAAATAAATTAATCAAAGCTAATTCTACTCCTTGGCTGACCAAAGAAACTAAACAAATTATGCATCACAGAGACAAATCCTGGAAGCTCTATCAGAAAAATAAACTGTCCTCTGCCTTGCTCCAATATACCCAACTCCACAACCAAGTAAAAAAACTAATCACTTTAGACAAAAAAAAACTACTATAATAAACTTCAGTCCAACAACAATAAGAGCCCAAAACAATTCTGGAAATCGGTCAACTCCCTTCTCCATCCCGGATCACTGAACAATCACTGCCCTGACCCTAGTTTAACTGACAGTGAACTGAGCTCCCATTTCAACACCTTCTTTACTGAATACATAGCTAAGCTAACTAAAACATTCCCAAATAAGAATCCACCTAAATCCCTCTTCACAACGCCCAACAACCCAAATAACAATCCCGTTAATTTCCATCTCAAACCTTTTTCCACCATTTTTATAAAAAAGCTTCTATCCAAGCTAAAGCCATGCTCTAATGCCCCTGACAACATACCCTCCTCCTTCTTCAAACATGCAGCTGAAGGTATTGCTCTCCCAATTAGTATTCTGATTAATACATCCTTAAATGAGTCATACGTACCAAAACTCTGGTGTTCAGCCTACATTCTACCTCTTCACAAAGGAGGCAAAAACACCACTATTTCTAACTTCCGCCCAATCGCCCTACTCTCTCCAATATCTAAAATTCTAGAAAAATGTGTCCACCAACAACTTTTGCCTTATCTAATTCAGGATCACCTTCTAACACCCACCCAGCATGGCTTCCGTCCTGGCCACAGTACCATAACTGCCTTACTATTCTTCCTAGAAACTGTCAATCAAGCCCAAGACTCTGGACTCATTGTATCCACAGTACTGCTAGATCTTTCTAAAGCCTTCGACACCATCTCCCATACTCACCTTCTCCTTCATCTCGCTAACCTTACTCTCTCCCCTAATACTGACACTCCATCTCGCTAACCTTACTCTCTCCCCTAATACTCTATCCTGGTTCTCCAGTTACCTGTCTGACAGATCTCAAGCTGTCAAATGGAAGAACTCCTCCTCTTCCTTCTTGCCTACACCTACTGGCGTTCTTCAGAGGTCCATCCTTGAACCCATGCTTTTCAACATCTTTATAAATAACCTTCACACCGTCATACCTGACACCACGGTCATCCAATACGCTGATGACTTTACCTTGGTCTGTGCCACCCCAACATTCCTGAACTACTGACCAAAACTCAATTAGCCTTTTCCACTACAGAGAACTGGATGCACCAAAACCACCTTTCCCTCAACTCCAATAAATCTAAAATACTAATTTTCCTCCCCTCCAAGGTTTCCTCCTTGGACAAAAACACTTTCAATGTCCTAAGCCAAACTAACACTGCCAAAGAAGTGGTCCCCTCTGCAAAACTCCTTGGCATTACGATAGATGAACACCTCAAATTCGATCTTCACATACAACAAAACATAAAGAAAACCCACCAAAAGCTAGGTATGCTATATAGGAACAATCATTTTCTTTCCAACTCCTCTAGGCATACCCTGGCAATCACCTACCTTCCCTTCTATATGGAGCCCCTCTTCTAACCAATCTGTCTGCTACCAACACCTCTAATCTCAAAGCTTGCTATAATAAGATCTCTAAATTTGGCACCAAATCCAAAATGTCAACTCACCACTGCCTCAGCCTACAATCTCTGAACTGGTTAGAACTCCCTAACCACCTAGACTATCTGCAACTAACCACTGCTCATGAATTAATATTCTCCCCTGATAACTTCCCAGCCTTAAAGAACATCCTTCCTCCATGCATCCCAAACAGATCACTGAGATCTGAACACCAAAACCTAATCTCCATTCACAAACCCAAATGTCCCACTGGCCAGCTTCTACTCTCCTTCTCTCTAGGTACAAAATGGAACTCTCTGCCTCCTTCACTTAGGACTATACCCAACACTGAATCCTTCAAGACCCAACTTTTCCTACACCTATCTTCCAAATGGAAATGCTCCTGCTTTCACCCCACTTAAATTCTAGGGATTCCCCACTAAGCTCTCCGTACTCATGCTCCACTACACTCTCAAGCTTATTCTTATTCCTCCAAAGAACCAGAACTAGTGGACTTTAATTAACTCCAAGCATGTAAATATTATAAACATCTGAAGAGCCAAAAAAAAAAATTTCTGTTGGTAAACTGTCTCATGATGTATATTACACTCTGCAGTTCCTGAATGTATGAATCTTACTCTTGTATTTCATTATGTAACATTTATTTGTATTTTGTAATCTTTATTGTATTGTATTGCTCATGGAGCTTTTCTCCCTGGGCCTCCACTGAAAATGGGCACTTCTTTGCCCAGTGGACTTCCCCGGTAATCAAACTGAAAATAAATAAATAAATAAATATATGTGCACATTTGTTAGCTGAACTTCTGTATATGCACCTGTTTTATTGGTTTTGCTGCTGTATATGTGCACACTTGTTAGCTGAACTGCTATGTATGTGCCTGTTTTTTTGTCTAAGTTGTTGTATATGTGCCCATGTGTTAGTTGTACAGCTGTATATGTTCATAGGTTCATAGGTCCATAGGTTGATACTAGGGCATAGGGCATTTACAAGCCTAGCCAGAGTGTGTTTGGCTTTCACCACCCTTCTTAGATTAGTTGACTGTGCCTCTGTATAGTAGGTCACAGAAGATAGCCCATTTAAGGTTAGTTTACCGGGCCTCTTTCTAGCAGTGACACAGAAGAGATCCCAGGGGTAAATTTGCGATCTACCATCCAAACATCAAGATTCTTCTTGAAGAGGGTCATTGAGGGGCTCTATCTGACATGGATTGGGATTTTGTTCCAGAGTGAGGGGAGCCTCTGGGATATGAATCTGTCTCTCCAGCATGCTCTATTTATTTCTGTGCTGAGGTTTAAGTCACTGGAGCATGTAGTTCTGATGGATTTGGATTTCTTGAGGTGTAGCATGTCCATTAATTCTGGGTTGGACATGGCTTTCTCTGAGTAGGCGGTAAGCAACTGAGTAATAATAAACTGAGTAATAAAAGAGGCACAAATGCAGCAGTTCAGCTAACACATATGCACATATACAACAGCATATGTGTCTGTTTTATTGGTTATGCTACTGTATATGTGCACATGTGTTGGGTGAACTGCTGTATATGTGTCTGTTTTATTGGTTGTGCTGGTGTATATGTGCACATTTGATAGCTGAACTGCTGTATATGTGTCTGTTTTATTGGTTGTGCTGGTGTATATGTGCACATTTGATAGCTGAACTGCTGTATATGTGCCGGTTTTATTTGTTGTGCTGCTGTATATGTGTCTGTTATATTGGTTATGCTGCGGTATATGTGCACATTTGTTAGCTGAACTGCTGTATATATGTCTTGTTTTATTGGTTATGCTGCTGTATATGTAGACATTTGTTAGCTGAACTGCTGCATTTATGCCTGTTTTATTGGCTGAGCTGCTGTATTTGTGCCTGTTTTAATGGCTGAGCTGCTGTATATGTGTCTGTTTTATTGGTTATGCTGCTGTATATGTAGACATTTTTAGCTGAACTGCTGCATTTGTGTCTGCTTTATTGGCTGAGCTGCTGTATTCGTGCCTGTTTTATTGGCTGTACTGCTATATATGTGTCTGTTTTATTGGTTATGCTGCTGTATATGTGCCCATTTGTTAGCTGAACTGCTGTATAGGTGTCTGTTTTATTGGTTATGCTGCTGCATATGTGCACATTTGTTAGCTGAACTGCTGTATATGTGTCTGTTTTATTGGTTCTGCTGCTGTATATGTACACATTTTTAGCTTAACTGCTGTATATGTGTCTGTTTTATTGGTTGTGTTGCTGTATATGTACATATTTGTTGGGTGAGCTGCTGTATATGTGTGTGTTTTATTGGCTATGCTGCAGTATATGTGCACATTTTTTAGCTGAACTGCTGTATATGTGTCTGTTTTATTGGTTATGCTGCTGTATTTGTGCCTGTTTTATTTGCTGAGCTGCTGTATATGTCTGTTTTATTGTTTGTGCTGCTGTATATGTGTTCATTTGTTAGCTGTACAACTCTATATGTGCCTGTTTTATTGGTTATGCTACTGTATATGTAGACATATGTTAGCTGAACGGCTGCATTTGTGCCTGTTGTATTGGCTGAGCTTCTGTATGTGTGCCTGTTTTATTGGTTGTGCTGCTGTATATGTTCACATTTGTTAGCTGAACTGCTGTATATGTTTCTGTTTTATTGGTTAAGCTGCTGTATATATGCCCATTTTTTGCTGAATGGCTGTATATTTGTCTGTTTTATTGGTTGTGCTGCTGAATATGTACACATTTGTTAGCTGAACTGCTGCATTTGTGCCATTTTTATTGGCTGAGGGCTGTATATGTGTATGTTTTATTGGTTATGCTGCTGTATATGTACACATTTCTTTAGATGAACTGCTGTATATGTGTCTGTTTTATTGATTGTTCTGTATATGTACACATTTGTTAGCTGAATTGCTGTATCTCTGTCTGTTTTATTGGTTATGCTACTGTATATGTGCACATGTGTTAGGTGAACTGCTGTATATGTGTCTGTTTTATTGGTTATGCTGCGGTATATGTTCACATTTGTTAGCTGAACTGCTGTATATGTGTCTGTTTATTGGTTATGTGACTGTATATGTGCACATTTGTTAGCTGAACTGCTGTATATGTGTCTGTTTATTGGTTATGTGACTGTATATGTGCACATTTGTTAACTGAACTGCTGTATATGTGTCTGTTTTATTGGTTATGTTGCTGTATATGTGTACATTTGTTAGCTGAACTGCTGCATTTGTGCCTGTTTTATTGGCTGAGCTGCTGTACTTGTTCTTGTTTTATTGGCTGTGCTGCTGTATATGTGTCTGTTTTATTTGTTATGCTGCTGTATATGTCCCCATTTGTTAGCTGATCTGCTGTATATGTGTCTGTTTTATTGGTTATGATGCTGTATATGTGGACATTTGTTAGCTGAACTGCATTTGTGCCTGATTTATTGGCTGAGCTTCTGTATATGTATCTGTTTTATTGGTTGTGCTGCTGTATATGTGCGCATTTGTTAACTGAACTGTTGTATATGTGTCTGTTTTATTGGTTATGCTGCTGTATTTATGCCTGTTTTGTTGGTAATGATGCTGTATTTGTGCCTATTTAAAATGTATTCATGAACTCAACCAAATAAAGTGCCTATTTTCACATCAACAACAACATTTACCACTAGAGGGCAGCAGACCTCAAGCTATGGAAAGCCATCTTTCACTGGATGTACAAATCCACTAGCTCTGCAGACCACCTAGACTCTGCTATCCCTGCTTGTACTTTCTATTCAAGTACTTACGCCCCACCCTTTGAAAAGTTGAAAAGAGAATGATCCTGGTTAAGTCCGGGAGTTTTAATAACTAGAAAGCTTTTTTGTCAATTACTACTATAGCTGGTGGCCCCCTCAATTATCTCTCTGTTTAAACCTCCTTTCCTGCCTTAGCACTTTTTATAAATATCTTTCTGTCTGTTATAGAACTGTTTTTTTCATAACTTTCTCCCCTGCACAGCTATACCTTTGTTCACCATTTTTCTGATAATTAGCAACAGAAAATGTCTCTTACCTTCCCTATGCCTGTAGAACTCAGTCTCTCTGCATAACTGATTGCCTCTCAGCCTCTCTCATCTCTGACCCGCTCCGTTCGCCCTACGGGCTCACTCCGCTCCCCTACCCTACTCCCAATTCTCACCCACCCCCAGAGGTCCTAAACTTATACTTCCCTAATCACACCCCCTCTCTCTTTCAACCAATCCCATACTTCACCTCATCCCACACACTTAGCCACACCCCTACCTTCTAACAATCACTCACAATAAGCCACTCCTTAGAGTACCTTACCATATCCTCCTACTCTTAACTAATACATATTACTGCCCTTCTCTCTTCATTTCCATTATCCTTCTATCTTCTTTTCCTCTAATTTTCACTCCCTAATTCATCACTCCTCTTTTTTTATAATCTCTTTAAGATGCCTCTGGCTAATCTAACCAAGCTAACACCCGCAGTTATACTTTCAACTGTCCTCACCTCAACCTTCCTTCTAACCTCCTTTGAAGAACTGCACTATTTCCATCTTAACCACTCCCTAAGACAAACAGCAATTCACACACACATATACCCTGTAATAGTCATACTAACATAACTTCCATTCCCAGTTACCTACTACCTAAATACCATAGACTCTCCCACATTAAACATAATTTACCCTCAATAAAGAAAGTGAAAATTCAAACTAACCTTAGGTATAATTTAGTAACAAAACTAAATAATCCCTCCTTAAAAGATGGTGACATCCACCCCAACCCTGGCCCTACCAACCCTACTATTCAAACAACCCACCCTAAACTCAATAACTCCTAATAGGACATCTAAATATCCAACGCATTAATAATAAAGCAGCCCACCTCCATGCCCTCCTAGACATTCACTCCTTTGATATCCTCTGCCTCACTGAAACTTGGTTGAAACCAGAAGCTAAAGACAATGAAATCATTCCCCAAGGCTACAACATAGTGAGACAAGACCGAACAAAATGCAAAGGGAGTGGAGTAGCAGTTCTATTTATAGATGGACTTCATATCTCCACCCTACCATATAATCCAACCCAGGATAATAACGCAGAAGTCCTCATTACCAAACTTTAAATCAACACAAACAAATCTTTATATATTATCTGCATCTACATACCACCCAGAAATAATATCACTTCAATAGAGGCTATACTAAGCTGGGTGTCTTCCACTTACCCCCAAGAAACAATAATACTAGGCGACTTTAATATTGACTGGAAAGGTGTTAGTGCTGAAAATCCCACCTCTCTTTTAGCCAAACCATATCCTCTAAAACCAGAATTAACAAACCAAATAAGAAAGAAAGCACCTTAGACTGGATACTCATAAATAAACAGAAACAATCTTACAAGGTAGGAACACTGCCAGATGATGTAAGTGATCATTTTTTGACCTACATCAAAAGAGAAAAGAAGGATCTTCCCAACCTCCCCTCCTTTAGGATAGCACGCTCTACCAAACACTTTAACTCAGAATTATTTCAAACTGAGCTTAAAGCCTGTGACTGGAACCCTTTAAAAACCCTTCCACTTGAAGAGGCTGTAAAGTATCTTAACTCTAAATTCTTATCTATCCTGGATAAGCATGCACCTAAATGGTCCATTAGAATGAAGTCTAACCCTGCCCCATGGATTTCTAAAGAAACCAGACATCAAATTTTGCTTAGGAACAAAGTTTGGGCTAAGTGGAGAGCTAACAGAAATATCTCTGATCATCTAAATTTTAGGCAGCTCAGAAATAGTACAAAAAAGGCAATACTTACAGATAAAAAACTACTACTGTAAACCACAACAAACTCACCAAAATAATCCTCAGAAGTTCTGGTCTAGTATCAATAAGCTTCTTTCCCCAGGAAACTCTTGAACACCCACCCACTTGATGCAGATCCAAATACCCCCCATCAAACTGCCAATACCTTTAACTCTTTCTTCACTGACACCATACAATCTCTAGCTAGTCAACTTATCCCAGATAACTCAAGCCTTCCCATCACCTCACCAGACTCTCTTCCTAAATTCAAACTACAACCCATCTCTACTACTCTCATCTATAAATTTATTCAAAAACTCAAGCCATGTACTCCTTCTGCTGACCATCTACCTTCCCAATATCTCCAAAAAGCAGCCAAAGTAATTGCCTATCCTATATCCATCCTTATAAATAGGACAATCCAAGAAGGAACCATTCCAGATATTTGGAAAATCTCCCACATTATCCCCTTACATAAAGGAGGCGACTCAAATGACTACTCTAATTATCGGCCAATAGCTCTCTTATCACCCTTAGCAAAAATTATGGAAAAATGCATTCACCAACAACTTTTACATCATCTATCTCAACATAACATAATAGCAAACTGTCAACATGGCTTTAGGCCATCACATAGCACCACTACTGCCCTTCTATCCTTTACAGATACCATCAATAGAAACCGTAATAAAAACTTCCTCTCATCTGCACTCTTTATTGACCTCTCTAAAGCTTTCGACATGGTAAACCACACCCTCTTAGTCAATATTCTTGAATCCCTTTCCTTTGACTCTCAGGCTGTTAAATGGGTCAGATCCTACCTCAGCAACAGGCAACAGGCAGTTCTCTGGGAAAATCAAATTTCATCCTTTCTGCCAGTCACCATCGGAGTCCCTCAGGGCTCCATTCTTGGACCACTTCTTTTCTCGTTATTTATCAATGATCTCCATGTAGGAATTCCACAAGCCACCTGCATTCAATATGCACATGATTCCACACTAATATGCTCAGCAACCTCTCCATCAGAACTATATTCTCTTACTCAAGATGTTTTCAACGCTGTAGAAACATGGTTTACAAAACGCTGCCTCCTTCTTAATGCCAAAAAAAGAAAACTCCTTCTCTTTACCCCCACTACCAAGTCCTCCCCCATAGACTTATCAGTCTCTTCAAATAATGACACTATTATTCTCCCAGACTCTACCACTAAACTGTTAGGAATATCCATTGACAATAACCTCACATTTGATTACCATATAAATAACACCATTAAAACAGTCAACAGAAAAATAGGCTCCTTATATAGAATAAAACCTTTCCTAACCCCAGCAGCCAGAACCAAGATTGTTCATTCCCATCTAATCTCAACTCTTCTGTACGCTTCACCTATTTATACCAACCTGAAGAAATCTAACCTTAACAAACTAGCAACTTCCTATAATAAACATTGCCAGATTCGCTACTGGCAATCCCTTTAGAACCCACCACTGTTTTAATCTTTGGCAACTAGACTGACTGGAATTCCAGAACCATCTGATAATCCCCCAACTCACGATTGCCCGCAAGATATTTTACCAACCCAATAACACCCCTATACTCTCCAATCTCATAATCCCCTATCAAAATCTGAATTCCCTATGTTCTTCTAACAAACTCCTTGCTAGCATAAACAAGTCTAATAATATGGCTGGTGACTCTCTATTTACTAACGCAGCAGGAAAAAATTGGAACCTGCTACCCAATGAACTAACTCTAATCACATCCTTGCCACTCTTTAAACAAAAACTTAAAAAACACCTCCAAACGCACTGGTTATGCCCTTGTAGTAACCCTGACTAACCACCCTCTTCACCACTATTTCTTCCTCTTCCAAACAAACTTCCAAGCATTTTAATGCTTAGTCTTGTAAGCAAGACTGTTACTGTTTAAACTCTAATGAATTTACTGCTGAAATCTTTCTACCTGATGTGAACAATTGCACATGATTCTTACTGTGTTACATTTGTTTGTTGCTTTCTTAAGTGTAAATATTTTTACTGTTGCTTTTCTCAAGTGTTAATATCTTTAGTATGTAATAATTACTTGTATTTTTATTAATCCTTTATTTACAATGTAACAATATTTTTTACTTTTTATATCTGTTTGGAGCTTTTCTCCCCGGGCCTCTACTGAAAATGGAAATATATCCAGCTAGACTAGCCCGGTTAACAAATGTAAAATAAATAAATAAATCTAAGTCAAAACTGTAGTGCAGTCTAGCAAAAAAAGGACACCATTGATACCACCTGATTATAACCACTTTTTGTTCTGTTTTATTTCAGATTGTTTTCAAAAATATGGCAAGCCGCCCTTACAATATATATCCTTATGGGCTGACCAGCGTCAAGCCTCTAGTCTCAAGCATGTTGCCAAAAGGTGAGATACTATAGGTATGAAGTTAATGAGTACAGACTATGTACATTAATGTAACTTATTTTAACTTATTCTGCACCAGGGCACTGTTGTGGTGTACAGTTTTCCTGTGCCTCAGACAAATCCTTTTGCAAACAGGAAGGATGGCATTTTTGAAGCTGCACAGGGACTGCAAAAACTGAACTAATAACCTCATTTCTTAATTTAGAGCTTACAGTTTGGGCAGGTCTCCTCTGATGTTAGCTCTTACAGTTAACATTATATCATAATATAATATAATATAATATAATATAATATAATATAATATAATATAATATAATATAATATAATATAATAATATAATACATCATAACAGTCTTTTTTTTGCTTTGACAAAAAAAAAATCTCCTCACTCATCTATTACATCTTCACATTATTATAATGTCTTTTGAGAAACGCTTAGTATGAAATGAGAAACATTGTAGTCAAACTGAGAAAGAGAGGAGATTAAATCCAAATGGAATCTAACAATGTAGCATAAGAATAGAATACAAGGAAGAGATGAAGGGAAGTGTGTGTGTGCGTGTGTGCGTGTGTGTGTAAATGCACACACTGAATGCATGAGTGTACGTGTTACTGTGGAATTGCATTTCATTGAGTCCATGCTCACATTACTAAAATGTACTTTGTTTTGTATAGTTAAAGGAGGAAGCAATAGATACAGGTGAGCTAAGTCAGCTTCTGCATCACCATGAACTCTGTATACTAGTAAATATCATTTTGTTAATGTAGTTATGTGGCCTATATGTAGTGGCACAGTGGCTAGTTAAGATGTTATTGATGCTATTTTCCAGATGCTGTGTACATATACAATATATAGCATGCTGGAAACATAATGGTGGTGTGTGCAGGCAACACAGTATAATAGCATACAGACTGCGGATCCACACAATTCATTTAAGAGTCTCCAGAAAAACAGGCCTAAGCCCATAAAGCCCACTAAGTCATAAGTCATTAAGTGACTTTATAGTTAGGCATACAGACTCCTCACTCACCAGACTGGACAAGAACAGGATGAGTCTAAGCTGCCTATCTGGTGCCAGGACCCATGATGTCCCAATGGCACTGTGGTCCCTTAAATAAGACAAAAATGACTACAATCTTTTAGTGGTTTATGTACGAGTGAATAACTTGAGGTACTGCACTGACAGGGACATGCTGAAAGACATGATGGAATTTACTATGCCTGTGTTAGAGGTGAAAAGGACAGTGGTCTTAAGTAGCCTGTTTCCTTCACCAGGAACGATGCCTAGATACCACGACAAGTTCCGTGACTTTAACAACTGGCTAAGCAGTTGGTGTCATTATATATGGATCCAGTATGTGTCAGACTGGAAAGAAATGGCAGACATGATGCCCTGCTTCACCAGGAATGGCTTACATCTATCATACCATGGATTCCCCACACTGGCTAAAGCCTTTACTGCTTTCGTAGTATCTTTTTAGACCGAGACCCTTCTCTGGGCATGCCTACATAGCAAAATTCAAATCAAATTTTGGCAGCAGTAAGATGTCAGAACTTGAGTCCTTTCTGCAATTTGTACACATTCATATCTGTTTAGTTACGGAGACATAGATTCAGTGCAAAAACAGCAATTCCTCTGTTTCAGGGTTTAACACCTATAAAACATCACACTCCCCCTGCCACAGTTACCCAAGACCGTATCTGTATTTCTCACAAACATCAAATTGCTCACAACCCTTACTTGAAGTTCTTGGAGCTCCAACTTACTCTTACACATTCAGCTTTTATTGCATGGCTAGCTGTAGATCCCCATCAGTGCCCCCAAAGATCATGAAAATTATCTTAATACCATTGAGGGATTAAATATCTAATTAAATGCCTTCTTGCTAGGGGACTTCAATTACCCAAGCATTGATTGTCACACTTACACCTCTAAAAATGGATATGCTTAGCATTTCATAGACTTTGTTAATACTAATGCATTGGAACAAATTGTAAAACCACCCACTTGTGACAATGATATCCTTACCTGATCTTTACCAACCTAGCCCCCACCTGCACCCCACCCAGCATCTCCTCATCAAACATCTTATCTGTAAAGCCTAGCGGTAATATCCCACCAACAAATGAGACTATGTTTTTGGACTTCTCCAGACAAAACTAATTCAGCATGTGGAAGAACTGCAAAAGATTCCCATCAATCCTTTGCAAACGGTCCCAGCTGAGAATGTTGCCATATTCACCTCCACTTTTTGCCAGCACCTAAATATCTCCATAGAAAAGCTTGTACGTGCCTTGCCTAAATATAAATTTAGGAATAAATCCCTCTTGTGAACCTTCCATCCTTATAATAAAAGAAGGAAAATAATGAAGCATTGCAGCAAATCAGCATTCTCCTAATCTCAAGAGTCCAGGAAACATGGCAGCATGGAGCGTAGGAGCAGTATCAGCGTTCTCCTAATCTCAGGAGTCCAGGAAACATGGCAGCATGGAGCGTAGGAGCAGTATCAGCGTTCTCCTAATCTCACGAGTCCAGGAAACATGGCAGCATGGAGCGTAGGAGCATTATCAGCATTCCCCTAATCGCAAGAGTCCAGGAGACATGGCAGCATGGAGCGTAGGAGCATTATCAGCATTCCCCTAATCGCAAGAGTCCAGGAAACATGGCAGCATGGAGCGTAGGAGCAGTATCAGCGTTCTCCTAATCTCACGAGTCCAGGAAACATGGCAGCATGGAGCGTAGGAGCATTATCAGCATTCTCCTAATCTCACGAGTCCAGGAAACATGGCAGCATGGAGCGTAGGAGCATTATCAGCATTCCCCTAATCTCAAGAGTCCAGGAAACATGGCAGCATGGAGCGTAGGAGCAGTATCAGCATTCCCCTAATCACAAGAGTCCAGGAAACATGGCAGCATGGAGCGTAGGAGCATTATCAGCATTCCCTTAATCACAAGAGTCCAGGAAACATGGCAGCATGGAGCGTAGGAGCAGTATCAGCGTTCCCCTAATCACAAGAGTCCAGGAAACATGGCAGCATGGAGCATAGGAGCATTATCAGCGTTCTCCTAATCACAAGAGTCCAGGAAACATGGCAGCATGGAGCATAGGAGCATTATCAGCGTTCCCCTAATCACAAGAGTCCAGGAAACATGGCAGCATGGAGCATAGGAGCATTATCAGCGTTCCCCTAATCGCAAGAGTCCAGGAAACATGGCAGCATGGAGCATAGGAGCATTATCAGTGTTCCCCTAATCGCAAGAGTCCAGGAAACATGGCAGCATGGAGCATAGGAGCATTATCAGCATTCCCCTAATCGCAAGAGTCCAGGAAACATGGCAGCATGGAGCGTAGGAGCATTATCAGCATTCCCCTAATCGCAAGAGTCCAGGAAACATGGCAGCATGGAGCATAGGAGCAGTATCAGCGTTCCCCTAATCGCAAGAGTCCAGGAAACATGGCAGCATGGAGCGTAGGAGCAGTATCAGCATTCCCCTAATCACAAGAGTCCAGGAAACATGGCAGCATGGAGCGTAGGAGCAGTATCAGTGTTCCCCTAATTGCAAGAGTCCAGGAAACATGGCAGCATGGACTGTAGGAGCAGTATCAGCATTCCCCTAATGGCAAGAGTCCAGGAAACATGGCAGCATGGAGCGTAGGAGCAGTATCAGGGTTCCCCTAATTGCATGAGTCCTGGAAACATGGCAGCATGGAGCGTAGGAGCAGTATCAGCATTCCCCTAATCGCAAGAGTCCAGGAAACATGGCAGCATGGAGCGTAGGAGCAGTATCAGCATTCCCCTAATCGCAAGAGTCCAGGAAACATGGCAGCGTGGAGCCTAGAAGCATTATCAGCATTTCCCCTAATGGCAAGAGTCCAGAAAACATGGCAGCATGGAGTGTAGGAGCAGTATCAGCTTTCCCCTAATTTCAAGAGTCCAGGAAACATGGCAGCATGGAGCATAGGAGCATTATCAGCGTTCCCCTAATCTCACAAGTCCAGGAAACATGGCAGCATGGAGCGTAGGAGCATTATCAGCATTCCCCTAATCTCACAAGTCCAGGAAACATGGCAGCATGGAGCGTAGGAGCATTATCAGCATTCCCCTAATCTCACAAGTCCAGAAAACATGGCAGCATGGAGTGTAGGAGCATTATCAGCATTCCCCTAATCTAACAAGTCCAGAAAACATGGCAGCATGGAGTGTAGGGGCATTATCAGCATTCCCCTAATCTCACGAGTCCAGGAAACATGGCAGCATGGAGCATAGGAGCATTATCAGCGTTCCCCTAATCTCACGAGTCCAGGAAACATGGCAGCGTGGAGCCTAGAAGCATTATCAGCATTTCCCTAATCTCAAGAATCCAGGAAACATGGTAGCATGGGGCTTAAGAGCATTATCAGCATTCCCCTAATCTCAAGAGTCCAGGAAACATGGCAGCATGGAGCGTAGATGCATTATCAGCATTCCCCTAATCTCAAGAGTCCAGGAAACATGGCAGCATGGAGCGTAGGAGCATTATCAGCATTCCCCTAATCTCAAGAGTCCAGGAAACATGGCAGCATGGAGCGTAGGAGCATTATCAGCAATCCCCTAATCTCAGGAATCCAGGAAACATGGCAGCATGGAGCATAGGAGCATTATCAGCATTCCCCTAATTTCATAAGTCCAGGAAACATGGCAGCATGGAGCGTAGGAGCATTATCAGCATTCCCCTAATCTCACGAGTCCAGGAAACATGGCAGCATGGAGCGTAGGAGCATTATCAGCATTAACGTAATCTCAAGAGTCCAGGAAACATGGCAGCATGGAGCGTAGGAGCATTATCAGCATTCTCCTAATCTCAAGAGTCCAGGAAACATGGCAGCATGGAGCGTAGGAGCATTATCAGCATTCCCCTAATCTCACGAGTCCAGGAAACATGGCAGCATGGAGCGTAGGAGCATTATCAGCATTAACGTAATCTCAAGAGTCCAGGAAACATGGCAGCATGGAGCGTAGGAGCATTATCAGCATTCCCCTAATCTCAAGAGTCCAGGAAACATGGCAGCATGGAGCGTAGGAGCATTATCAGTGTTCTCCTAATCGCAAGAGTCCAGGAAACATGGCAGCATGGAGCGTAGGAACATTATTAGGGAATGTACATCATTCAATCACCCTGACACTTTTTAACATGTGTAATCGAAATTAATTAAGCTAAAGTATCTGTGATACTTCACTCACACATTTTCTGTTGGACATATTAACAAATTCTCTGACATTTGTAATCCTTGAATTTGTACTTATTTTTGTATATATTTCTTATTTCTAAATTTTATGATTTAATCACTCTGTTTGTGTCTATAATTAGTCCATGGAAAATACTATACTACCTAGGTCAGCAAACTTAATTAAAATAAACTTAATGTCATTACAGATACCAATGGACACTACAAATCTTTCTTTGGTTATGTCAGGAAATTAAAGAATTATGTCCAGCAATGCACTGAGCTCATTCATAATAATATCACACATTCCATTCTCAAGGAAACAGCCGGATGTTCATAGTTATATACTAGTCTATTGCCCACCAGGACTTTTATAAGCCTAGCCATGCAATCTAACCTACTGTGTCCCTATGTATCATGGGTATTAATTAGGAGGGGGTATGTTGGGAAGTTTGTACAGGTTATGTGGCAGGGTATGTTAGTTTCGGCATTACTATTTGCCTCTATTTATCAGAGACACAGGGTCCAGAGCCAAGGTGAATTTCTTTTTTCCCATCCATTGGTCAAGGATATGCTTAAATGGGGCTATGGATGTACTCTGTTTCATGGATGAGGAGCCTGTTCCAGAACATGGGGATCCTCTGAGAATTACCTGTCTTGACTACATGTCTTATTTACAATAACAATTTTAATTCTTAGATCTAGTGTTTTTTATGCTAATCTTTCTCCAGATGTGTAAAAGGTCCATCAAAGCTACATCCAAGGATGCCTTGTATGCCAGGCATAAATCACTACTCAGTAAACCATAGGGCTTTAAAGCAATCTGTATCAGGCAATGTGAATTCTTCTTGTAAAGAACATTTGTGGCCATTCCAACTGTTACATATGTTTGGTCAGATACATGCTAAAGTAGGTATTATCCTCAATGACTGGTCTAATAAGGGCTGAATAAAGTGGCACTACGACTTCCTTGAACCTAGATGCCATTCCCTTACTTATAAATTGGGCAAAGTTTACTTACTTACTACCTTGTGGAAGGTAAAAAGTAAAAAATGCACCAAGATAACAGACAGCAAAACGTTTAATCACAGCAAAGTACAAAGTGGTAAGCGCTTTCACAACTGAAGTTGCTTCATCAGACATCACAGTAAAAAGATGCACAGGTTTAAATAGAGATTCTAAAATGCTAATTAATCAATAAAATCACACAATGATTAAGTAGCAGTGAAAAACAATTAAGCCTCATGCTGAAACTAAAAAGCATTGCTTAAAAACATTGTACAAGAAGGAGTCAGATACTATACATGAGAAAGCACTTAAAAAACTTATAAAATCATTATAAAACATGGAAAAATACTAGGCAGGAAAAAGTTAAATAGAATACATGGAAACTAAAAGCTAGTTAAATACATAGACTAATTTTGAAAGAACTTAGCTAATCTAAATGCATGAGATGTCTAGCCTTTAAAAAAGGGACCAAGGAAGTAGTAGCATTCAAACCAGGATACTTTTCAGCATTAGGTTTCAAAATCCACTTCTGTTCATGTCCCTCTGTGATATTCTCAATGTCACCACCTCTGGGGTTTCTATAAATATGTTGTAAAACAAAAAACTTAAAGGAATGAGAATGGCCATTGGACATAACATGATTGGCTAGAGCATTTAATGGTTTATTATTACTAATATCTCTTAGGTGGTCTAGAATACGATCTTTAAGCATTCTATTTGTTTTTCCTACATAAAAAGCAGGATATTGTACACAAAAACAATAATAGACCACATCTGTAGATCTGCAATCAATGTATTGATTAGTGTACAAAGAAAATTTCCTAGTAGGATGTACATATTTATTTTTACTATATATAAATTGACAAGCACTGCAATTCCTGCATAGAAAAGTACCATGCCGATTGGATCTAATAATAGTTCTAGATAATTCACCATGACATAAAGTGTTTGTTTCCTACAGATACTACTGCAGGTAATAAAGGGCATAATATATACAGAAAACCTAGTACCTTTGTTCCAGCTTTACCAACAGGTATTCAACGATTCATAGATGTATGTGAAATTGCTTTTAGAGAATTAAACAACTCAACTGATACTAGTATGTCATTTTATAACTTGACAGTAGATGAACATAGAGCCCTGCAAGAATTAAAAAATATACATTCACTAGTTATTAACCAGGCAGATAAAGGAGACGGTATAGTTTTAATGGACAAGGATTTATATGTCACACAAATGGAGAAACTTTTACTTGACACGCATACATATCAATGCATTTCCAAGCCTACTGTTAACGCTATTATAGATAAAGTTTCTGTTTTCATTTTTGATTTACTAATCACAAATTTAATAGATGATTCACTTTTTAGGTATTTTAATGTGTATAAACCTCTTGTTCCCAGGGTATATGGCTTACCAAAAATACACAAAAATTTGTTATCTCCACCCATGCGTCCTATTGTTTCAGGCACTGGGTGGTGTACTGAACCTCTCTCTATTTATGTAGAGGGATGTTTACATGGTTTGTTGGCAAACTGCCATACAATATTGAAGGATACAAAGATGTTTTTACAAAGGCTTTATGATAGAATGGAAAGTGTTGATGTTAATGAGAATTCTGTCCTTGTTACAATAGACATTGAATCCTTATTCACTAGTATACCTAACACCTGGGGTGTTGACAGCGTTAGGGATTTTCTTTCTGTGAATAAGTGTTTCACCAACACTAAGATACAGTTGATTTGTAGTCTCTTAGGGATTATTCTAGAGAACAACATTGTTATGTTCCAGGAGCAATTCTTTTTGCAGAAAGTTGGCGTGGCCATGGGCACTGCATGTGCAAATAGCTACGCCAACTTGGCTTTGGTCAGCTGGGAAGAGCAAAATGTGTTGTCAAATAATAATCCATTCTTTGGACAAATACTGTGGTACGTCCGCTTTGTGGATGACGTGTTTATGCTGTGGAGAGGCTCTGGTATTGATTTGGCACAGTTTTTGGAATATTTGCATTCAACTACTGATTTTTTAAGGTTTACTTACCATAGTTCCAACACTGACAACAGTTTCCTTGATGTGCAGGTTAGTAAATCTGTTTTAAATAGTCTTTGCAGTAATATTTATTTTAAACCCACTAGAAAAAATAGTCTTTTGTACAAATCTAGTATGCACCCTAGACACGTTCCTAGGAACGTGCTCAAGGGTCAGGTTTTTAGAACACTGCGACTGCATAGCAGCGATGAAGATGCAGTAGTTGCCCTATCTAATTTAAAAACAGAATTTTTACATAGGGGATACTCGCTTGCAGACATTGAACAGACTATCTCTAATGCCTGGAAGCTGAGAAGTACTAGATGTAAACCTTATTTTAATGCTGGTGATGCTGTTGACAATATAAGATATACTAACAGAACTAGTAATGATTTTAGAGTGGTGTTTCAGTTTTCCAGTAACATCAATCAATACTTAGATGTAGTCAAAAAGCATTGGTATTTGCTACAAGAAGTGCCTGGATTGGTAGACAAGGTCGGACATTCTCCTATTTTTAGTTTTAGAAATAATAAATTCCTTAAACAACATCTATGTCATGGTGAATTATCTAGAACTATTATTAGATCCAATCGGCATGGTACTTTTCCATGCAGGAATTGCAGTGCTTGTCAATTTATATATAGTAAAAATAAATATGTACATCCTACTAGGTAATTTTCTTTGTACACTAATCAATACACTGATTGCAGATCTACAGATGTGGTCTATTATTATTTTTGTGTACAATGTCCTGCTTTTTATGTAGGAAAAACAAATTGAATGCTTAAAGATCGTATTTAGACCACCTAACGGATATTAGTAATAATAAACCATCAAATGCTCTAGCTAATCATGTTATGTCCAATGGCCGTTCTCATTCCTTTAAGTTCTTTGTTTTACAACATATTTATAGAAACCGCAGAGGTGGTGACATTGAGAATATCACAGAGGGACATGAACAGAAGTGGATTTTGAAACTTAATGCTGAAAAGTATCCTGGTTTGAATGCTACTACTTCCTTGGTCCCTTTTTTAAAGGCTAGACATCTCACGCATTAAGATTAGCTAAGTTCTTTCAAAATTAGTCCATGTATTTAACTAGTTTTTAGTTTCCAAGTATTCTATTTAACTTTTTCCTGCCTAGTATTTTTCCATGTTTTATAATGATTTTATAAGTTTTTTAAGTGCTTTCTCATGTACAGTATTTGATTCCTTCTTGTACAATATTTTTAAGCAATGTTTTTAAGCAATGCTTTTTTAGTTTCAGCATGAGGCTTAATTATTTTTCACTGCTACTTAATCATTTGTGTGATTTTATTGATTAATTGGCATTTTAGAATCTCTATTTAAACCTGTGCATTTTTTTGTGATGTCTGATGAAGCAACTTTGGTTGTGAAAGAGCTTACCACTTTGTACTTTGCTGTGATTAAATGTTTT
This sequence comes from Protopterus annectens, assembly GCF_019279795.1. Classification (NCBI taxonomy): domain Eukaryota; kingdom Metazoa; phylum Chordata; order Ceratodontiformes; family Protopteridae; genus Protopterus; species Protopterus annectens. Next base: position 67,018,585 of record NC_056749.1, on the reverse strand, counting down.
GCTATGTGTTATCTTGGTGCATTTTTTACTTTTTACCTTTCATTTGGATTTATTTCTGCACCAAGGTTTTACCCAACACAGTTTCTTTGGTTTTCTGTTTTTACTTACCACCTTGGTCACATGTTGGTCAAAGGCCTGATTACTGTCTACATGTGTTCCCAGATCCTTGACTAATGGGTCAGCTCTTAGGGTGTCTTATTGATGGAGTAATTAGCCTGGGTGGCACTTTTCTGAAAAGGCACTATAATGCATTTCTTGGCATTGAGTTTTAGTCCAGTACTTAGGGACCAGTCATTTGGCTGTGCCAGACTCTCTTGTAAGATGTTTGTTTCATGGGGAGTCTATAATTGCTCCCAATTTGCAGTCATCTGCAGACTTGGTCAGCCAAAGGCCCTTGCCATTAGCCTTTACCTCCAAAAAGTAAATGACAAACAAGAGTGGCCACAGCACAGAGCCCTGAGGTACCCCACTGGTGACCACTCTGTTAGTGGAGGTGGCATCACCAATCCTGGCTTCCTGGGTCCTGTCTGTTTGAGCCAGCTGGCATTCAAGTGAGCTATGTAGGGGTTTGTGCCCAGTTTAGTGAGTTTGTCTATACCCAAGGAGGGTATTGTCTCAAATGCCTTAGCCAGGACAAGATAGATGCTATGCACTGCTTCCCCCTCATCTATTGCCTTGGTGACCTTCTCAAAGAAGTCCACCAGGTTTAATAGGCATAATCTTCCCTTGAGAAAGCCAAACTGGGCTGGGTCCAGTGTCTGAAGTTTGCCTACGTCTTTGTTGATCATTTTCAAGATAATTTGCTCCATGGCTTTGCATATTAGACTAGTTCAGGCTAATAGGTCTTTAGTTTCCAGTTCAGTTTAAGGTCCACACTTCTGAAGTGAGATAACCATTGCAGTCCTCCAGTCTCATGCTACAAAGCCAATTTTGAGGCTATAGCTGGAAGGTCACTCAAGTGGTCCTGATAGCTCATGTTTCAAGTTATTTAGGAAGCATCCTGGGATAATGCCAGGGCCAATGAGGCTGTGTTTTTGGCCTTAGTGAAAGGTGTCAGGACCCACTTCCTGTTAATAGCTGGAGTTATGTTACTAGGTGTTCCATGGGGGGAGGCATGGGGTAGTGGAGGTGAAGTTTGAGCAGAATTTGTCAGCCAGCAAAATTCGCAATGTCACTCTGCTCAGTGAAGGTGGTACCACTGACCACCAGTTCAGCACTGCTCAGTGAAGGTGGTACCACTGACCACCAGTTCAGCACTGCTCAGTGAAGGTGGTACCACTGACCACCAGTTCAGCACTGCTCAGTGAAGGTGGTACCACTGACCACCAGTTCAGCACACACTGGTGTTTGCTACATTTGAGGTTTTGGACATAGCTGTAGAAGGACTTGTGGTTGTCTTTGGCCTGTAATACTATCTTGACCTTGTTAGACTTAATTACTCCTCTTAGTTTCCTATTTACTTTAATTAGACAACTATCATTATGGGAGTTGCTCTTCCTGATTCTAACCATGACATTTTTCCTTTTATTATACAGCCTATTAAGGTTAGGATTCCACTAGCAGGGTTTGTTTTTAGAGTTTGTTTTGGGCTTATTTCTTGTATGTACAGCAGCCTAATTACAGCTATTTACATGCCTGTACAGAGTCTCTGTGAGCAATTCCGCACAGGTTGTTGTGAATTCTGGGTTGGTATGGGCAGTGACTTTTGATAAACTATTGCTTAATAGGGTGTAATTTGCTTTGGAATAGTTCTGTTGCAAGGTTTGCTGGGGTTGCTCAGTTGATTTTTATTTCAAAGGAAAGAGCTCTGTGGTCTGAGCTCACAGTGGACATGACACTCAGGGAGTGCAGCACTCTCCAGTATTGGTGAGTACCAGGTCTAATGTGTTTAAACCTCTGGTGGGTGTGCGGACCATCTGGTCAAAGTTATTTGTGTGAATAAAGTCCGGGAATCATTATGTCTGAGATTCAGTCAGTGTATGTTTCACAGTCTACAAAGGGGTAGTTAGTTTTCCAGGAATAGTGTATTTGGTTTAATGATGAGTATTTTTAGAAAGTCTAGGTATGAACTAGGGATTCTAGAGACAAATAACTTGCTAGGATATGTTATGGGACATTATCTGTGGTGATCTGCACATGGATAAATTCCAGGGTATCTTCCTGGTTAACCAAAGTAGAGTTATACTTGTTACTAATATAAAAGGCTTTAAGGGGGGTGAATAAAGTTTTTGCCAATATTCAGAAGCCTAGGGGAGGCAGGTGGAGACAATCCTTTGCAAAGCAATGTGGTCTATTAACCATGTCCCCCCATGATAACAAATACTGAATCCCCCTGGAAAGATACCAGAAATGAAGACAGTTATTGAAGTCTATCATCTTTTGTTCATACTGTGGCATCATCCTTGGTGAAAGTAAAATGCTGGTCACTGCAAGGCACAGACCTGCCTGAAACTCAGATTCAGAGAGATCAACAGTGTATTTCTTCATATAGTCCAGGGAACTATATCTCAGGTCATTAATAACCACATGGACTATAAGAGAATCATACTGGTACCTGTGATACAGAGACTTGAATTAATGTGTAACTTGGTGAATCCTGGCTCCAGATAAGCAACTAACCATTATATTCTCATTTAATCTGGTGAGTGGGATATCTGTGTGATGTACAATGGAGTCCCCTATGACAAGAGTCCTGGGTAATGTGTTTGCTTGTATTATGAGATTTGCTTTTATTGACCCCACTGGGTTAGGAATACATGTGGTGTTTATTGTGGTTTTTGGTGAGTGCTTTAGAGCTTGTTGAGGATAGACATTACTGTTTATGGGCTTAGGAGGTCTTTGAGGTTTGGAAAAATTGTTATGCATAACTTGATCTTTATGTGTGGATGCCACTGTGTGGTGGACGTAGTGTGTGTGTTCTTGACAACCTTGTTTGTATGTGAGATTTTTGCCTCCAGTGAAATTGTATGTGTGCATCTCTCGAATACTGTGTTTTGTTTAAGGATGAAATGGTTATCTGGGAACATTACATAATTGCTACATTGTCTCAGAATACCTTTATCTACCAAGCTGGCTATGGAGACATCTGGAAATTGCATGTCTGTGTTGTCACAATCAGTATTTGGGTGGGCTACTGTAGGTAGTGGACTGAGTTATAGAGAGGTGCTCTTGGGTGGTCTCTGGGGTTTGGCACTAGACTAGGTTAGATTGTGCTAAGATTTGATAGTAGTGCTGTTTAATGTGCAAACTAGCTGCTCTAAGCTTGTTTCTGCACAATGGCTTTGTTTTAGCCACACTAAGTTACAGGTTTCAGTTCTAAGGGAAGTTGTATAAATAAAATTTACTTTCTGGGTATTTGTGCCTGTATAGGGCACTACTAACCTCTTGATGTAATCACACCAAGAAAGACTGCTTGCAAATGTAATGCTATAACAAAAGTTAAACTACCTTGACAAGGCAATTTCAATTTAGGGACCTTTAGACTGCTTTAACGGCAACATCAACAAATAAAGCAAAAATGAAGGAGTAGCACTCTAAGCAGTTAAGTGAAGTACAAAACAATATATTAGCAGACAATTTTTGTGCTACTTTTATCCCACCTACTCACATTGTGTCCCCACTATTCCTGAAAATTTCATTTCATCTGAAATCACCTTGGAACAAATCTTAGAATCCCTGTCAAAGGCTAAAAATAATGCTTCTGTAAGACAAGACAACATTTTATTTTTATTTTATTTTATTTTATTTTAACATTTATTGACCGGGAATGTCCGACTAGGTTCCACAGAGCCTGTTTTCAGCGGAGGCCCGGGGAGAAACATACCAGGCTGTATCTAGTCAGAACAAAGTACCCATTATAAGCCTCTACTTACACTGTTCAACCTCATGCCTGGACAACGGACACTGTGATTACCCTACATAAGGGTGACCCCTCAGCAGACGCAGCTAATAATTGGCTCATCAGGATCACATGCTTTTTATGCAAAGCAATGGAATGTATCATAGCAGAATTCATTTATGAAGAGGCAACTTACCTGATCCAGATCCCTACCAGTTTAGTTTGGTGAAGGGCAAGTCCTGTGTCCCAAACCAAATAAGCTTCTTTGAAAAGGTTACTGAGGGTGTAGACAGTGGTCACTCAGTAGACACTACTGATCTAACCTCATCTAACAGCATCAAACTTCTAGTTGTCATGGCTGTACTCTTGACTTTACCCTCTCATACATGACATCATTTTATTCTTCCATTTCCTTTACTCTAATTTTTAATTTTTCTTTACATTCCTGTATGTCTGCCGCCCTAGTACTGTACTTCCCACCTACTCAGTTCCTCCCATCTTCCTATGTGACCTCTCCCATACCCTCTCCAGGGAAATTAAATACATTTCATATAGCTCTACTTGCTATGTTATCACGAATGCACTCTATTTTCTTACTAATCATTTTGCTCAGACCCAAAAAGTTATTTTGTTATTCAGTTTAATGCTCTTGTATTTAAGCTTTCTTCACCACTTGGAAATATTTACAGTCTGTTTTGCTGCATACTGTTAATTTCAACATTTGGGAATGTTTCTCTTTGTAACTTTAAACTGTAGAGCTTTTTCTCCTCAAACCTTGCTGTAAATGGACTTCTGCTCAGTCATACTATCCCAGTTAATAAATAAACAGATAAACAGCTAATTAAATAAATAAGTAAAACCTTAACCTGGCCAAAGCTTTTGGCACTGTCCCTTATACTGGTAATATTGAAAAAAATGAGACAAACTTAATAACCCCTGCATTGTCAGCTGGATTACAAACTGGCTGTCTAACAGACCCCAAGTTTTGAAACTTGCCGGTATCCTCTCTGAATGTACAATTTTAGATAGTGAGGTACCACAAGGATAAGTGCTCAGCTCTCTCTTGTTTGATACTTATTTTGCAGACATCCAAGCCATTATCCTAGAAATCTGGTTGAGTAAGTTTCTTGATGAAAGCAAGCTGCACTGTTATCTGTTCGATCACTGATACTTAACTGCTCATACAAGAGGTGGAAAATGCACATACCTAGTGCATGAAAACAGTCTTAAGCTGAAAGCATAAAAAATGCAGCATAGTAGCATTTAGCCAAAACAAAAAAAAAATGCTCCTCCCACCTCTTATGTTAACAACTCTGTCTCTCATTGGACATCGTGTCTCCACGCAGTCAGGGAATCCTTCTCTCTGGGACATTTAATATCCCTCCCACCTCTTATGTTAACAACTCTGTCTCTCATTGGACATCGTGTTTCCACGCAGTCAGGGAATCCTCTCTGGCACATTTAATATCCTCAAGCTCCAGACAAGTCATCTTAGTGCTCTATTCTTTCCTTATCAAACTCCTCATCAACCACGGTGCCCCCTTTGGTATCTACAAATCCAAGCATCTCACTCAACTGGAGAGGCTGCAGTCATTTTTAACCAAGAAAATTTAAAGTCTTAAATCTGTCTACTGCCCTGATATAGTAGCACAACTCTTCTTTTACTGAGTACCTGACCTGCTGCTCCAAGGTGGCCAGTGTCTTTTTTTTTTCAAGCCATGAAGGACTCCTTTTAGACTTCCTATTTCTTTGGAAAACAAGTAGCTCCTACTTTGGAGACCTAAATTTATATAAAAAAATAAACAGGACTCACTGCAGTGCAGGTTCTTAGCCTATAGAATATGTTACCACTGCAGGTCGAACTAAGTACTCCTTTGGTGACTTTTAAGGCTAGTTTGATGAATGGATGGTAGACACAAACTTACACCAGGGTTATCATATACTGTCCTGCTCAATTTGGGAGATGACCATTATTAACTATTTGTAAAGGGCTGTAAGAAGTTTTAAGTTTGTCATCTTAAAGGGTGATTGCTTGCCTAGAACCGCTCCCATGTTCCTGTTGAGTACTGGAGTTTAATTGTCAATTTTCTTACAGAATATCACAAATCTATCTGTCAATTAACTTCTGAAGTACCACGGACCTAATTCTGGATGATTGGGCAATTTTCCATAGCTGTGACACCTAAGAACCGTAGCAAATTTAGCATTTCATTAAGGAACATTAATACCTGGGATGACAAACCTAAAACTTTTTTTCATTTTTCTCAGAACTTGGACATTTTTACATTTTTCACTGCAAATAAATTTAACCAGCAAAGATTTTAATTAAAAAAGTATTATAGGGCAGTAAATCACTTATGTTTAGACAATGTTGTTTTGTATAGTATAACAACATTTTAAATGCTTGTAAGTCATTATTTTCTAAGCTATGGTATCCTGATAGTGGACTTCTGTTCATTTAATGAACTTACTTTGTTAGTCCTACATGGTGCATAAGACCAAATGAAGGCAACCTGATATCCACAATATTGTTTGACCTATCTAAGGCCTTTGATACTGTATCCTACCAATTTCTGCTAAATAGGATCTCTTCCTTAGGACCAGGTCTGACAACTCTCTTCTGGATTAACAACTCTTGCTGGCAAACAGACATCTCTTCCTTTCTCACTGTAGAAGTGTGTCTCCCCCAGTGGTCGATTATGGCCCCATTCCTTTTCAACATATTCTTACCACACTGCAAGTAAACTGAAACAGACAGCCAAAGAATGCTTACTGTCTATTCAACATCGGCACCATCACTTTCAGCTACTTCTAAACCCCAAAAAGACTAAACCAGTCTTATATACCTGCAAACAGTTCTGTCAACAAAATAATTTCTTAAATGAAACCTTTAACTGTACTAGAATTGAACTAGTAACCCATTTCTATGGATTATAACTCCCTTGTAACTATCATATTGACAAAGCACACATGAAAATGTATCTTGTACTCAGAGATCTGGAAATCTATGTGAACAACAACCTGTCCTTTGATCACCACGTATCAACTTTTATAAGGAAGTACTTCTTCATTAAACAGCTTATATCTAAAGGTATGTGGGGGTACAAGTACAGGGTTGGAATCATTCTGCTGTGCTTGGCACGCATTATGGCCAATCACAGACTATAATGTCCCTTTCAGTATGGACTTGTCGAAACACTAGTCACAACTGGATTGACAACAGCACTTCCTCACTATAAAAATCAAGGGCCTAACTCATTAAAACTATGTGGAACATCTCAAAGCTTGTATCTTTTCTATGTATCATACAGGCTACTAAGAGGTAACTTCTGCCTGACATATAGAGCCTCAACAGACTTTATTCTGTCAGACCTATTACACATTCATAAATCCTATGGTGGCTTAAACAACTGCTCTCAATGTCTTCTGCAACACCATGTTGGAGGGATATTTGTGTCACAGAAATTCTGCTTCTATGGAAATATCTTCCTGTCAACATAAAATAAAGTGCTCCTCTTATGCTATTCAAATGCAATTTGGACAAATGGATGGTCAACTGCAAATTCACCCCAGTTTACTACCTTCTCCCTCATGAAACATGCAAATGTCTAACATTTTCTTGTTCTGCCTATCTCTGGCATATTTATATACAAAATATAAGGGTTAACAACTACCAGACTAGGCTTCTTAAGATCGTTACATGTTAACAGCCTAATACATACTTATTAAATAATGAACCTGTAACCGATGAAATTTGACTTTCATCTAAAACAAGGAATTAAAAAGCTTAAAAACTTCGTAACTTGTATAGGATAAAGCCATTATCTTAAAGATAACACTAGGAAAATCATTGCCACAATTTACCCACTCCCAGCACTTGTAATGGTGCTCCCAGTTCCTACTCCCAGCACTTGTAATGGTGCTCCCAGTTCCTAATCCCAGCACTTGTAATGGTGCTCCCAGTTCCTACTCCAACACTTGTAATGGTGCTCCCATTTCCTACTCCCAGCACTTGTAATGGTGCTCCCAGTTCCTAATCCCAGCACTTGTAATGGTGCTCCCAGTTCCTACTCCCAGCACTTGTAATGGTGCTCCCAGTTCCTACTCCCAGCACTTGTAATGGTGCTCCCAGTTCCTAATCCCAGCACTTGTAATGGTGCTCCCAGTTCCTACTCCCACCACTTGTAATGGTGCTCCCAGTTCCTACTCCCAGCACTTGTAATGGTGCTCCCATTTCCTACTCCCAGCACTTGTAATAGTGCTCCCAGTTCGTACTCCCAGCACTTGTAATGGTGCTCCCAGTTCCTACTCCCAGCACTTGTAATGGTGCTCCCAGTTCCTACTCACAACACTTGTAATGGTGCTCCCAGTTCCTACTCCCAGCACTTGTAATGGTGCTCCCAGTTCCTACTCACAGCACTTGTAATGGTGCTCCCATTTCCTACTCCCAGCACTTGTAATGGTGCTCCCAGTTCCTACTCCCAGCACTTGTAATGGTGCTCCCAGTTCCTACTCCCAACACTTGTAATGGTGCTCCCAGTTCCTACTCCCAGCACTTGTAATGGTGCTCCCAGTTCCTACACCCAGCACTTGTAATGGTGCTCCCAGTTCCTACTCCCAGCATTTGTAATGGTGCTCCCAGTTCCTACTCCCTGCACATGTAATGGTGCTCCCAGTTCCTACTCCCAACACTTGTAATGGTGCTCACAGTTCCTTCTCCCAGCACTTGTAATGGTGCTCCCAGTTCCTACTCCCAGCACTTGTAATGGTGCTCCCATTTCCTACTCCCAACACATATAATGGTGCTCCCAGTTCCTACTCCAACACTTGTAATGGTGCTCCCATTTCCTACTCCCAGCACTTGTAATGGTGCTCCCAGTTCCTACTCCCAGCACTTGTAATGGTGCTCCCAGTTCCTACTCCCAACACTTGTAATGGTGCTCCCAGTTTTATAAATCTGCATCCAATCACATCCACTTGGGCAATGGCACAGTAAAGTAACAATGTTTGCTGCTAATACTCCATACAGAACACATCATTGCTTAGCATAAAACCAGTCCAGTGGACTGACCCTCCACATATCCTAACCTGCCCTCAGTTCATCACTAAATACACACTAAATACAAACTAATCTGCACATCAGATAAATGTCCTAGCAGTAGCAACAGCAACATAATTCATCACTACACTGCCAATAGAGGACCCTTTGCTCTTCAAAGACCTATTACTAGTTACAAAATCTAATAATTATGCACATGACTCATACTACCCCTTCCACTTAACCCAAAGCAATCCATTACCTCTTAGTCTTCAAACAACATTTTAAACGATAACTGATGGCCATGTTCATGCCATACACCACTGTAATACTCACCTCCTTAATACCCGCTAAACCTCATTACATGCCTGAAATGTCTACCCATGAAAGAATTCTTATTGGCATCCTTTATCTGGCTGAAAACCTTCTCTCACACATGTCATCCACAGTACTTTACTATCGCTCCTCTGTCTTAATGCTGATTGCTCATACATATCTTACTCTCTTCTCTTGTTGAATATTCAAAACCTTTAGCCGTGTCTGTAACATGTACACTGCAAATAAGGTATTTCTGTATGTAATCATGTAAACATCTATGCAAACATCTTATTTCTTTTCTATTTTGGTTTAATATTTAAGCCTACATGCTCATGTCTGTAACATGCACTTTTAGCCATTAAATTTTAATTTTTAGCTATGCTTTTAATTAATTTATACTTCTCCCTCTTAATGTAATCTTTTGCAAACTTAATATGTGTATTTGAAGTGGAGCTTTTATACCTGGACCTCTGCTGAAAAGAGGTCTTGTGTTGAGTCAGACTATCCCGGTAAACAAATGCTAATAAATAATAGATAAATAAAATAATAAAAGTAATGCATGAGATTACCCTCTGACATCGAGAAAATGTTTAACTTGTTAACAACATCCCTATTTTGATACTTGATTATAACAGCACTTAGGATGTGCTTAACAATTGTTACACCCCCAAGAACTGTTACAATTGGGTCTCTCTGTAGGGACTAACAACAGACAAGGCTGAACAGCAAAGAACAGCACTAGCAGGTCAAATGGCTTTGTTTCTGCTTGTTGTCCAAGCCCCTTAGCTGTCCCTGACTTTGCCTCATATTTTTGCACACACACACACACACACATATATATATATATATATATATATATATATATATTTTTTTTTTTTTTTTTTTTCTGGTAAAGGAATAAAGGCAGAAGTTAGAGTCTCATACTTACTGTTGCTCAGGAACTGCACAGTGATGGAAAACCTGCTATTCTGTTAACTGTTTAAGTGAATAAGACATTTTTAAAAATATCCCTGATCTGCATCCTTTGTCTCCCCACTATGTTTGAATTTGCCCCAGAATTCTTAAAGAAGCTGAGAGGTATGCTACTGTCTGAGAGTGCTAATTGCTTTACCTGCTTTCAGTGCTGGTGAAACACTTTGTGCTTCTAGATGTATTTTCTTTTTTTTTCTTTTTATGTAAAAAAGTAAATCATCAAAGACACAAATCACTGAATCGCGTTTGATAGAAAATAGAAAATCTTTGCTAGTGTGGTGTGAAAGTTTCGCTGTTGACGTGAATTACTTGGCATCTGTGTCTGGAACATATAAGAAATCAGTTATGATCAGAGACCTGATTATAATCTTGTATATTTTACCATTTTATTTTATATGCTTATTCATGTATGTATATATACATTTATGTATATAGGGACCATGTCAACTTGCTGAAAATCCGTGTACTGAAAGTTATAATACTGAATGTGAAATACTGAACTGCCAAACCTCTGAGAAGTTAAAATGTTGAAATCAATATACCTACCCCTAACATGCTTAGAGAGCTCCAGTTGCCCCTCTGCAAGACTAGTGTTAGCGCACGTTTACAAGTTTCACTAACGCAGGAGTTATATATCGCTTGATGTCTGCATGCTGGTGCAAAGTATTTATGTACTACGTGCATCCTTTTAGTATGTATTTTGAGTTCAGCATTGAAAAATTTCAACACATTGACATGTCAGGATTTCGCATTCAGTATTATGACTTTCAGTATACCAATTTTCATTATGTTGCCATGTACCATCTATATCAATATGTTTCAATGAATCTAATATTCATTTCATCAAAACAAAAAAATGCTGGCAAAATTGATCAAAAACACATTTCCTCACAAACACAAGTCACTGAATTAATGACATTTAATAATAAACTGTGTCGAACTATAGAGAACCCTGCTGCCATGGTTCTGGATCGCAGGAATTACAATTCGAATTAGTCCTGCTCAGTGTATCCCTTGCCAATGCCGACTGTGATGATGAGTCTCTAGCTGTAGAAGTTTGTGTTTTTGTGCCAGCATGGTATCAGTGTCTGAGGTATCTTCTCTTTACTCCACGGCTGTGTGACTTTAGACTAAGGAGTATGCCTGCAAAAAAGTCTTTTGGAGGAGTATTTAATGTAATATCAAACATTGTAAGAAATGTAATGGAGTGATTTGTTTGTGATGAAATGTGTTTTTGAAGCGCTGATATTTCTGTCTGCGAGTTAATGTACAAGATATAAGCTAAGAGTTGCTAATGAACTGCTTCCTGTTGTTTGGGATTTGACTCACATAACCTCTGTTTACTTAACTGTGGACTCTGAGAAAGTCACTTAACCAGACAGTGCTCACAGGCTGAGTATTAAAATGTCCATGTAGATTAGAGCTCTAGCCAAGTGAAAATATCAATAAAATAAGAAAAGAAAATATATAGTGTATGTTAATCTAAGTTTAAGATACATACCCCAAGCATAAGACACACTGCAATATGCACTCCAAGGCCATAGTGCATTTAAGGCAGGCTAACAGGCATTGAAGGAATGTGTATACACTAGTGAATGAACATATTGCAAACTGCCTGCACTGTGATGCAAAAGTTTCATGATGTGAACTGTCCTACACAGAAACTGCTGCACATGATAAATTTCAGGGGCATGCCCAACTGCATTCATAACAAAAGTGTTTGAGGTCAAATCTATATGAATTATTAGAAGGCATACTATTACATGTATATATGCAGTGATAAACACATCTCCATGTCAGCAACCACCTACAAAAAAGCTGATGCGCCATGTTGTCACAGGCAATTAAACATCAGGGGTAAATCTGCTCAGTTTGTTGAATGGTACTCAAGGTTTCCTCAGCCAACAAATTCATACTGCTGAAACAACTGATTTAGTTTTAAATGTAGAATATATTTTTCCTTTAAAGCAGCTCCATAGATGTTCATTTGAGGTGCATGGTGTGCAGCATCCAAGGGGATTTAGTCCATAGCAATGTGGTTCTCTCAATGCTATTGTTTGTGTTCAATGATATTCGTATATTGCAAAGCATGTCTAGGGACAGATAGAATAGCATACAGGATTAAGGCTCAGAGCTGTTAAAAATATCTTTTAGTCCAGGGTGCAGAGCTTAATTTATTTTAACTAGATTTGCCTATTGTTTGTTTGTTTGTGTCTTTTGGCTTTTCCTGGTTAGGGGTCGCCACAGTGGAACTCCGGTCCGCTAATGATTGGCAGTTGATTTTTATGTACCGGCTTGCCAGGCCTGATGCACAACCTTCAACGAAGGTACACCCATTCACGCATGTCTCCACACAGAAGACACACTAGCTGAGAATCGAACCAGACAGCGTCTTACTGTGAGGCGACAACGCTACTGAAAAAGACAATTAACCATACATGCTTCCAAGACATCCCACTGCATGGGGCACTTGTATCCAGCCGGTTTACCCAGTTAACAAATTATAAAATAAGTAAAAAAAAACATGTCTGTTGAAGCATAGTTTGTTACACTTTGAGGAGATGTGACCTTATAGATTCTTTGTAATGGATGTATGTGTGCAAAATACTAGTCAGTGAGTCTAGGTAATCTGCTGCATGAATGGACATGCTGCTTGCTACACATAGACTGACCAATAAAATCATGTACTCATAAAAGCCAGAAATGCTGTCCAAGCCAGAAATACTACCATGTTCAAATACCTTTTATGATTCATTATACCTGAAATGTTGAGTGAGGAGATGTAGAGGCAGTCACAGACAAGGAGGTAATTTATTTTATGCTGCTATAAATATTTTACTCCTTCTGTCCACTGCTCTTTCCCAATGGCTCTTGTTTCTTCTACTCACAGACCCATCCATTCCTCTCTTGGAACAGGAACCAGACACCTTCCACCCTGGGTGAGATTGTGTGCTCTATATGTGTCCTGGTTGGATGGTCTTATCAGTCCATTTGTTCCTGCACAGGTGAGAACTGGGCATTAAACAGAGGGTCAATCTACCTAACTCCACAGTAGATTTCTGAGCTCAACAATTGATGCCAATCATGGAATGCATGTGTACTCTAGGCACACATTGAACATGGGTAGTGCAGTGCATGTATACCTCCACACATGACATCCCTGTATAGTGCAATGCATCTGTATCTCTACACATGTCATCCACAGACAGTGCAGTGCATGAGTACCTCTACACATGACATCCTGGCTAGTGCAGTGTACTTCTACACATGTCATCCATGGAAAGTGCAGTGCATGTGTAACTCCACACACATTATCCATTGAAAGTGGAGTACATGTATACATCTACACATATCCTACCTGGATTGGGCATTGCATGTGTAGCTCTAGACACACATACATGGATAGGGCAGTGCATGCATACATACCTCTAAACACATCATCCCTTGACAGTATGGTGCATGTGTAACTCAGCTCACATCACCCATGGATGCTGCAGTGCATACATACCTCTGGACACATATCATTCCTTGATAGTATGGTGCATGAGTACTTCAGCATACATCACCCATGGATGGTGCAGTGCATACATACCTCAGCACACACCATCTCTTGACAGTATGGTGCACGTGTACCTCAGCTCACTTCACCCATTTATGATGCAGTGCGCATGTATCTCTGCAGACACATCATCCCTGGATTGGGCATTGTGTGTGTACCTCTAGACACATACAGATGGATATGGTAGTGCATACATACCTGTGCACACATATCATCGCTCAACAGTATGGTGCATGTCTACCTCAGAACACATCAGCCATTGATGGTGCAGTGCATACATACCTCAGCACACATCAGCTGTGGATTGGGCATTGCGTGTGCACCTCTAGGCACATGTACATGGATGATGCCGTGCACCACTGGACAGCATGTTCTCAGTGGGCCTACTCTCCATGGGTGCAATACATGCTGCTCCCTCTAGGTGTCAGCTAAGTGATGAACAAGAGCCCTCTCCCTCCTGCTAAGATGGGCAAACCAGCAATGGCACCTGACTCCCTCCCTCACTAGCACACACAAACCCATATCCTGTGCCACTAATCAAACACATGTTATTTGGGTTGCAGTCAGAACATAATTTCTCTGGGTACTTTGGCAGGATGCTGCTATTAATGTTTAGCCAGCTATGATATGGAGTCCATAAATATGCTTATTTTTAATTTTTTTATCCATTTGCAAACTGGGTAAGAGTTGTTTACCCTGACTGCATCTTTCAGGGACAAGTCAAAAGTGTTCATCTAACAAAGTTACATGGTCAAGTTCTCACAACAGATAAGTAAAAATCAAAATCTGAAAAATGAACAAGCTTATTCCAATCTTAAAAGCATGTTTAAAGTCCCCAATGGATGTCTCAACTCAATCTATTTGTTTTTCCAATATAAAATGTATTAAAACAATGAGTGAGAAGGTCCCTGAAAAACCAATCAGTAAAAACAAAATGAAAACTCCAGCAACACTAGAACTTCCACTTAGTAACCTCCCAAACCTCTTGTATCAGAGGCACATGGGATATATGCAAATGATCCTTATGAACATCACGTGTTTCAGCTAATTGGTGATTCTGAATGCCCAAGCCTTGTTTCGTCATTTTACTGAACAAATTCAGGCCAATAAAGCCAAACCCCACTAGCTGTGGATATGCATATTTTGACCTTGTTATGACCTCATCAGCACAGCACAAGCAGAATGTTTGACTAATCATTAGGAACACAGGACTGTTATACCCAGCTGATGTCCATTATCATTAGGGTCACTGCAAAAATATGTCAAACAACAAACTAAAACAATGAGTGAGAAGGTCACTGAAAAACGAGTAAAAACAAAATGAAAACTCCAGCAACACTAGAACTTCCATGAGTGACCTCCCAAACCTTTTGTATCAGAGGCACAAGGGATATATGCAAATGATCCTTCTGAACATCATGTGTTTTAGCTAACTGGCGATTCTGAACGTCGAAGATTTGTTTCATCATTTTACTGGACAAATTCAGGCCAATAAAGCCAAACCCCACTAGCTGTGGAAATGCATATTTCAGCCTTGTTATGACCTCATCAGCACAGCACAAGCAGCATGTTTGACTAATCAGTAGGAACACAGAGATGTTATACCCAGCTCATGTCCATTATCATTAGGGTCACTGCAAAAATATGCCAAACAACAAACTAAATCAATGAGTGAGAAGGTCACTGAAAAACAATCAGTAAAAACAAAATGAAAACTCCAGCAATGCTAGAACTTCCACTGAGTGACCTCCCAAACCTCTTGTATCAGGGGCACATGGGATATATGCAAATGATCCTTATGAACATCATGTCCATTATCATTAGGGTCACTGCAAAAATATGCCAAACAACAAACTAAAACAATGAGTGAGAAGGTCACTGAAAAACAAGTAAAAACAAAATGAAAACTCCAGCAATGCTAGAACCTCCACTGAGTGACCTCCCAAACCTCTTGTATCAGAGGCACATGGGATATATGCAAATGATCCTTATGAACATCACATGTTTCAGCTAATTAGCAATTCTGAACGCCCAAGACTTGTTTCGTCATTTTACTGGACAAATTCAGGCGAATAAAGCCAAACCCCACTAGCTGTGGATATGCATATTTTGGCCTTGTTATAATGGACCCTAATGATAATTCGACCTTAATGATAATGCACATCAGCTGGGTATAACAGCCCTGTGTTCCTAATGATTAGTCAAACATTCTGCTTGTGCTGTGCTGACGAGGTCATGACAAGGCCGAAATATACATATCCACAGCTAGTGGGATTGGACTTTATTGGCCTGAATTTGTCCAGTAAAATGACAAAACAAGTCTTGGGCATTCAGAATCGCCAATTAGCTGAAACACGTGATGTCCATAAGGATCATTTGCATATATCCCATGTGCCTCTTATACAAGAGGTTTGGGAGGTCACTCAGTGGAAATTCTAGCATTGCTGGAGTTTTTATTTTGTTTTTACTGATTGGTTTTTCAGTGACCTTCTCACTCATTGTTTTAGTTTGTTGTTTGGCATATTTTTGCAGTGATTCCAGCTTAGGTGCAATAAATGAAGCATAGAGTAAACCACAGTTTTTAAAGATTATTCCAATCCACGAAAATACGGATACGGACCAAATTAACAGCACAACACATACCACATGAATGCCTTGAATATCAAACCAAGCGTTTTTGTCTTTTTTACATAGACTTCATCAGATGACCAGTATAATCAAGTAAATCCAATATTTATATAAAACAATTAAATAAAGAGCCTATGGGGAGTTATTATCTCATTTAAAACCACCAATGATTTCACAATTTAAAAATTAAAGATTTAAGAAAACATTCACCTTTTACATTAAAATTCCTAATATTCAATACATAAACAACTAAAACCATAATGTTAATATACTTATTAATTCACTTAAAATTATCTATTAAAATAATAAATTATGTTTATATATCAAAAAAACAAATATATAATGTTTAAAAGTATAATGTTTAAAAGTACTTATAAAGTGCTTAAAAGTGCAGAGAATCCATATAACAGTGGGGAACCTCTGCCATCTGGTGGCTATTTTTATTGTTTACAATTCTTATTCCTTCAAAGCTTAGCAGACCTTAATTTTAGTAATGATAAAATGGAAATATAATCATTCAAACCAGGGGGATTTCCAGCTTCCAGAGTTACTTGCCACCATAACTCTCTAAATTCTATCTTTTCTTCCCATGGACCTCCCCTGATATCATTTTTAATTTGTTCCAATACCATAAACCTGAATTTATTTATTATTTATTTATTTTATTTTACATTTGTTTACCGGGTTAGTCCAACTGGATACATATCCATTTTCAGCAGAGACCCGGGGAGAAAAGCTCCACAGTAAAAACAAGACTTTCAGTTACATTTCAATAATTTCATAATTACATGGTAAGATGAGACACAACTTAAACATATCAATTTCATAAAAGTTCAAAGAGAAAAGCCTCCACATATATCCAAACAAGACTTTGGTTTACATACATAACAAAAATTCTGGATAACATAGTAGGAAGAGACATCAATTTAAAACTTATCTATAATTTGAGTAATTCATGTAATATGTGGATAAGTGAAAACATAGGTTCACTAGACAATATTAAAGATTAAATTATAGCATAGTGATTAATGTAGAAAGCTGTTGGAGGAACTAGAGATCATATAACATAGTATAGTAGGGCGCTAGTGGAAAAAGAGAGAAGAGAGATGGCATTGGGAAATAACATAGAGGGTATAGGGACTTTTAGGACTAGTTTGGTTTAGTACAGGGACATAGCCAGTGAGCTTTTAGGAATGATTTAAGGTTACTTTTGAACTGGCTAAGGGAGGTAGTTAGTCTTAGGTTATTAGGAAGAGAGTTCCATAGTTTCCATAATTTAGATTCAGAACATACCTTAGTGTGTTTAAAAAGGGCATTAGTTTCCTTCTACACTGATATTTCATAAGTATGTTCGTAGATCCTTCTTTTCAACATCCTCTCTGTCTTTCCAACATAGAAGGACCCACACACTTTACAAATAACCAAATAAACTATTCCCCTGGATTCACAATTGCAATAGAACTATTAATCCATTTATTCCTACTTTCAAGGTAGTATCTGTCTGTGTTCAGAATGTATGTACATTGAGTGCAATGGCCACATTTGTATGTGCCTACCTTGTTCCTGTTGGAACTACCTTTATGTTTATTTTCTAAAATGGTTCTGATACACTGTGAATTCTTGTAAACCACTTTTTGTGGAGTGTTGGATAGGTTCTCTGTGTCTGAAAGGGAAACAAACCTCTCCCATTCCATTAATTTGTTTTTAATATTACTATTTAAAACATTATATTCTAATATAAAAACCTGTTGAAATTCATCTCCATTATTTTCTTTGTTATGTTTAGTCTCCTTATTATATTCCTTACATTTTTGTATGGGTTTAAATTTACTATTTCTTCCTTTTTCTACTTCGTCCCTCATTTGCCTAATGAAGTTCAGGGGGTAGCCTCTCTCTAAAACATCTTTTCCAGTAGCTCACATTCCATTAAAAAATCATTGTCAGAACTAGTCATGCGACAACCCCTTACAAATTTCCCCTTGACAATATTTTTCTTACAATGCATGGGGTGTGCACTCTCAAAATGTAAAAATGAGTTACAAAAAGTTGATTTTCTGAATATTTTGGTTTCAGATTTTGTCCCCACCTTATATACTTCTATATCCAAATATTACAAACTGGTATCAGAGATTCTATATGTAAACCTTAAAAAATTAGTTGTATTACTCATATATACCATAAATTCCTCATTTTTTTCTTTTCCCGCTGTCCAAAAAATAACTATATCATCCAAAAACCTAGGGTATAATGTCCAGCAGGTTCTGAATTCAGTATTTAATATATATTTCTCCTCCCATTTAGGACCAAATTAGCATAGGTTGGGACACAAGCAGCTCCCATTGCTACCCCCCCTGGATCTGTTGATAAAATTCCCCATTAAAATATAAGAAATAATTTTTCAATATTAAGTCCATTAACCAAATGTTTACTAATTTTTCATTCTGCGTTAGTACCTGGTCTTCATAGACTATCTCTTCTAACATTTCCATACTGTTCTTATAAGGGATGGAAGAAAATAAATCTATAATATCTGTAGTAATAAAAAGAAGGTTGTCATGATATAGATCATCAGAAATCTCTCTTAAGAGGTCCCAGGAATCTCTTAATATAGTTTTCCTGCCTAACCATAATTTTTTTAATTTCTTATCTACGTATTTGGCTAAAGCATAGGTCTTTTAATATTCTGCAGATACAATTGGCCTGAGAGGTGGGTCACTTTCACATTTATGTATCTTAGGTATACCAAATATTGTAGGTGTTCTTGGTTTATCCACTTTTAGATGCATAAAGGTATTATAGTCAATAAGTTCTTCATGCAACATATCTTTTAAGCTCATACCTATTTTGTTGCAGGCTATATTTACCTCATTTAATGAGACATTAGAGTATCTTATTTCATCCCATAGTATTGTATTCATCTTACTTTCATACATTGTATTATCCATGAATACCACCCCACCCCCTTTGTCTGGTTTCATTACCCTAATATTTTTATTATCTTTAATTCCCTTTCTTTCTTACTTAGATTTACCCTATATTCTGTTTTGGCCTCTTCTTTTCTCACCTCTTTTTCCATCACTTTTTCCAGATTTTTCAACTGGGAGTGTAGGGGTGGATTGTAAATACTTTTCTGTTTTAATTCAGTGTTTGTATTCATCTTTTTTCTGGGAAACATGATACCTAAATTAACTTTTCTCAAAAACATTTTAATATCTAATAGGATTCTAGTAATATCCCCTTTTTTATATGGGATAAATTTCAGCACCTTAGAAAATAGCCCAAAATGTTCCTTTTCTATACCGTTGTTACTAAAATTGTAAATAGAGAAATTATTGTGCGTGTTTTTAATTCCATCTACTATAATCTCATTATTGTAAATAATGGTAGGATGGGTATTCATTAGAATCCCCCCCCCTCTGAAAATGTATCTGCTGTGGGCCTTGTTTGTTCATCAGCCTCTCAGATCTATGTAGAGGTGGATAGGCCTGGTCATAATCCTGGTCCTCTTCCCCATGGAAATGCCTTTCATTTCCATCATTCTCCACCATAGGTTCTTCGAAATTGTGCCTAATTTCGTTATTTTGATTGAAATGTTTGTATGGAGGTTTAGGGTAACTATTATTACTGTCATATTCCCTGATGTCTCTCTCCAACTTTTTTATTTTTCTATGTACCAAGTCTTCACACTTATTGTCTAAATCCTTTCTAATGGCAAAATATTTATCTTTCTCTTCCTTAACGGTGAATATTAAATCTTCCTTGATATACTGGTCTAATTCATCTATGTCCTTTTGTATTGACTCTTGACACCTTACATTTTCTCTAATAATCAATCTCAGGACGTCTAAACCACACTTACTAAAAACTTCTATAAGCTCATTGTAAAATACAGTGGGGTTTGGCTTTATTGGCCTGAATTTGTCCAGTAAAATGACATAACAAGTCTTGGGCATTCAGAATCGCCAATTAGCTGAAACGTGATCTTCATACGGATCATTTGCATATATCCCATGTGCCTCTGATACAAGAGGTTTGGGAGGTCACTCAATATGAAATGTTTAACAAAATGAGATATATTAGGCATTTTGTAGTTTTTGTTATGCATTTTATATAGGACAAACAGATGTTTCAAGGAAAGGATCATGGAACATCTGAATGATGTTTAAAATATTAAGTTGAGTAATGCTTTAGCATTTCATGTACTTGAATTTACTCAGCAACATAGTTTTACATTTTTTGCCTTAGAGCTAACTAATCTAGATATTAGAGAGGAAGTGTGACTAAGAACTGAGTTGAAGCAGAAAGGGTTCATCTTAGAGTTGCAGTCTTATAAGATACCAGGGAGGTCTCTTTGAAACCTGCACTAAAAGCAAGATTACTTCCTCAGCAGATATAGCCGTTACACATTTGTTCAACAAGAAATCCATTGGGGATATTTCTCATATTGATGTGGTGCACTGCCATATATATAATTCAGATATATTTTAGTTATCCATGCTTTATGTTTTAGGGGTTGTATTTCTCATATTGCCCTCGTGTGTCTTTAAGAAATATTTTTTCCTGAAACATAACCCTGAATGGACTAGTTCGTTGATGTCAAGTTTTACATCTGAAGACACAGCCACCACATTTAACTACATGGATTAGTTATGTCTAATGCAGTTATTAGGTTTTTATGTTGTTTTTGCTGTTTTTTAATCATTATGTGTATTATCATTTTAAGGCAATGTTGAAAGTGTTGCCTTGTGATGAAAAGAGTTGGATCCTTTTCTGTAAATAGAGTTTTTGTGTTAGCATTGAAAGTGAATTGTTTTGCTAATACCATTCTCATATTTTATGACATTTTAGATTTGGCACTTACTAAATTTTAGGATATTTAATTGTTTAGATGGTTTATTGTAAGTAGGGCTGACAAAACAGTTTGTAACTGTGAAAGCGCTCATCTTTCTATTAAATACTCTGTAACTATCTTATTTGGCATTATACTGTTTTGAGCTATTTGTGAATATCTCATTGCCATGATGGTTGCTGGATTTCTTTCTGTAGTCTATTCAGAGGAAAATGTAAGAGGAAATCCAAAGCTGCACTAGATATCAAATCATAGGTATAGTATATATTAAATGGCACATCTGACTTATCAATAGCAGATCAGTTGGGCCTCATCTAAATTCAAAATGGATGATTTTCTATTTCTGAGAAACACATGATGAAGCTTATTTCCATACCAGCTTAGCTCAATAAAATGACTTATTTTTTGTTTCACGTTCATGCAGGCCAAGACTTAAAGAATTACGCTATCAAACCCAACAACACCTTTGTGTATAACTGGAAAATTGCACCAGAAGATGGCCCTGTAAGCAGCAGCTCAAAATGTTTGACTCGATTTTACTATAGTTCCATAGACCCAGTGCGAGACACAGCTTCGGGGCTGATTGGTCCACTGCTCGTGTGTTACAAAAATGCCTTGACTAAAAATGGCCATCAGGTATACACTGTCAGCACAATGGCATTAACAGATGGGAATTCAATATAGAGTTTGATTATATGTACCACTTCCTATAACAGTACTTTGTCCACTGTTGAGTATTGTCACAATTGTAAGGTCAGTTAGTATGGAAGGAAAAAATGTGAATTTGCATCTCATATCAGAATCATTTAAATTGGAACCTGTGCACTGAGAGAGCGCCTTACAAGACTATCTGCAAATATATAGAGCTGAGTATATTTTTCTGTATTATTCTGTATTATAGAGCTAAATTGTTGCTTAAATATCTGTTGTCTTACTGTTCTGCAAATATACAGAGATCAGTATATATTTTTCTGGTTTTATAATTTGCACTGTGATTCCTCACATCTGTGTTGAAACTGCCCCTCCCCACTCATTTTCTGCCTTGTCTTCAGCTGATATAACCATGTTTTATAGCTTGTGTGTTGCTTAACTCCAGGTTCCCTTAATGTTGATCTGTTAATAACAGCCTGCATTTAAATTGGAACCTGTGCACTGAGAGAGAGCCTTACAAGACTATCTGCAAATATATAGAGCTGAGTATATTTTTCTGTATTATTCTGTATTATAGAGCTAAATTGTTGCTTAGACATCTGTTGTCTTACTGTTCTGCAAATATACAGAGATCAGTATATATTTTTCTGGTTTTATAATTTGCACTGTGATTCCTCACATCCCTGTTGAAACTGTCTTCCCCACCCCCCTCCCTGTTCTTGGCTGTAGTTTAAATTTGGTGGCTTTTGCAGTGCCTGTCCCACTGTAGATTTGATCTAGGACACTCCCCCAGTCCTATCTCTTTACCACATTCTACCTAGTAAACCCTTTCTGCACTTGCTTTTAGTCCTTTTTAATTTAATTACATTTTTTCAAACTGTGTGTGGACTAATATTGCTACATACTCAAGTGTGCCAGCTTGCACTGCATGTGAATTGTTTTTACTACTGTTTTTGCTACTTTTCTGAAAAAAAAATTGTAAGCCTGTTTCCTACCTTTCCTGTAATTAGTGTTCCAGATACAGATTTGCTGTATCCAGGACTGTTTGTAAGCTTCTGAGCCCTCCAAGCCTTTCTGTGTTGGATGGAAGCCTTCTAGCTTATCAGTGGGAGTGGTAAGCATTAGGTAACCTGTCTACCACATATGGAGTGGTTCTGGCCCAGAATTTGTAGTTATTGGCCATTTGGGCAGTCTTCCATCTCTCTCAACTTTCTGATTTGAAGGCCTGCATTTGCACTTGTTTCTGTCCTGTAACTCCTGGGCCCATCTCATTTGCTCACTCAAAAGAAAAAAATTATCTGCTTTTACTGTATTTGTGTTTCTTCCTACTTTATTTTGCTTTTGCATCATCTTAATAGTACTCAACTGTATTTATTACTGCTTGCTGTAACTCATTCTAAGCCTTTTAGTTTAAGCACTTGGGCTTCAAACCAGTTGTTTTACATTAAGAAGGTTTGTGGTCTGCACTGTAGTGGCAGAACAGGTAGCTTACATCCTTCTAAGTTGGGAACTGCTGATTGAGGGCTCAGTGTCTGTTATTCTAAAAGTGTATTAATTCTGGTTTAAGCACTTGGGCTTCAGGTCAGTTATTTTACATTAAGAGGGTTCGTGGTCTGCACTCTTGTGGGAGGAGAGGCTGGACTCTGCCCTTCTGAGCTGGGAATTTCTGGTTAAAGGCTTATAGTGCCTGCATATTTGAACTGCTTCTTACTGAAATTGGTACACCTTGTTTGCTGTAGCATAGACTAGATCCAGGCCTGCTGAATCCAGCTTTGTTTGTATAACTTGAGCACTAATCCAGGCATTCTTTAAAGTATTCAATTGTGTTTATTACTGCTTGGTAGTAACTTGATTAAAGTGTAGCTATCATTCTAAGTCTTTTGGATTAAGCACTTGGGCTTCAGACCAGTTGTTTTACATTAGGAAGGTTTGTGGCCTGCACTGTGGTGGCAGAACAGGTAGTTTACATCCTTCTAAGTTGGGAACTGCTGACTGAGGGCTCAGTGTCTGTTATTCTAAAAGTGTATTAGTTCTGGTTTAAGCACTTGGGCTTCAGGCCAGTTATTTTACATTAAGAAGGTTCGTGGTCTGCACTCTTGTGGGAGGAGAGGCTGGACTCTGCCCTTCTGAGCTGGGAATTTCTGGTTAAAGGCTTATAGTGCCTGCATATTTGAACTGTTTCTTACTGAAATTGGTACACCTTGTTTGCTGTAGCATAGACTAGATCCAGGCCTGCTGAATCTAGCTTTGTTTGTATGCTTGTTGTTTGTTTGCTTGTTATTTCCCTGAAACGCTAATTCCACCTAAAATGCAGCTTTTCAGCACTTCTGTGGATCCCTAGTAATATCTGCATTGCTTACTGTACTTATTTCCTTGTTTCACTTGAAAGAAAGTTACTGTTTGTCATTTTTGCATTTAAGTTACCTGTACCACATTGCATTTAAGTTACCTGGCACTTGCTCACTAAAGCAATTATATAAGTCAGCACTAAAAAATTAAAAGCACTACACCCTCACAAACTCCCCTTGAGTACCTTGTTTCCCATTGGTCCTTTTTTTCAATTATAAAGGAATTCCCAATACTATTCTAGCATGTCCAAAGGTCAGTTGTCAATCTCCTCTCTGGTCCAGCTGGTGAATCTGGGAATCTTGAGGCAATGTTATAACTGCCTCATGTACACAGACAACCCTCTCCTCCTCCCAACAAATTCCAACACATGTGAGAGATGCAACCATATAGCCAAACTGGAGGCTAAGCTCTCTCAACTCAGTACTGGCGTAACCAGTCAGGAGAAGGAAACCACACTCACTACAATTCCAGTCTCACATAGACCTACCACGACAGCAAACCAAACACATAAACACACAAAATCATACTCAGAGGCTCTAAATAAAAATTTGCCTAAGCAGCAGAGACCTCCAAAGCAGACACCCAAGCAACCGCTACCCCAAAACAAAACACATGCAACACATAGCTCACAAAGCCAGTGTGCTGAACAGTCACATCCCTTAAGGCTAAACAACACACCTGATACACTTGTAATAGGTGACTCTATCATCAGGCACACTGACGTCCTGTTCACCAGGCTGAACAAGGAGAAGGTCACGGTGAGCTGCCTGTCGGGCGCTAGGATCCGCCACATAACACAAGCACTCAGGTCACTCCAAGGCAAGTACAAATATGACTCGGTCATTGTCCATGCTGGTGTGAATGACCTGAGACATACCTCCCTGGACTACATGAAAAGAGACATAGAGGAGCTCTCTGAGCATGTAGCCCAGGCCGGTATGACCCTGACCTTGAGTAGCATCTTACCCTCACTAAGAAAGATGCTACAGTATGAAGACAAGATGATCAATTTCAACAACTGGCTTAAGTATTGGTGTCATTCAAAGGGGATCCAATGCCTGTCAGCCTGGGATGACATGCTCGACAAGCCATGATGCTTCGCTAGGGACAGCTTACACCTGTCACCCCTGGGCTTTTGGATATTGGCAAAGGCTCTTGCTTCTCCCATAGTGCCTTTTTTAGGCAAGGCTCAAAAGACAAACCCACCTCCATAGGTATCACAAGAGATAAGAAACTAAGAGTAATGCTACTCAACGCCAGAAGTCTAAACCTCAAGATGCATGCACTCAAAACTCTCCTTAGCATGGAGAACATCGATATCTGTGCAGTAACAGAAACCTGGTTCAAGGCTCCCGAGAGCACCCCAGCACTACCAGGTTATACCTCATACCATGCTTTTCGGCCCCAAAACTTGGACCGAACCACAAAAGGAGGGGAGTATCAATATTCGTCAAAGATACCCACACCTCCAGGTTGGTGGCACAGCATGAAGCATCAGAGACTATCCATGTGCAACTAACAGTGGATAAAACTGCCTTCCAGTTTATAGCCTGCTACAGACCACCCTCCCAAACCCAGGAATCCCACTAGGCCTTCCTGAGAACACTGGAAAATATGAAGGTCTCTCCAAACACCATTATATTGGGCGACTTCAACTAACCAAACATAGACTGGGAGCATTACTCTAGCTCCAAGACCCTAGCCCAAAGGTTCTTAGAATTTATAAACTCAAATGCTATGGAACAACTTGTTTCCACTCCCACAAGAGGGGAAAACATACTGGACCTGATCATCACCAACATGGGGACTCTATGCTCCCGACCAGAAGTGTATCCCTCACTGGTAAGATCAGACTATAAACTAATCTCACTGGATATTCACATCCCGACCCCACTCCCTGCCCAGAAACCACAGTGAAAAACTTCTCTAAAGCAAATTTCACACTCCTCAAAACCGAGGTGGAATCCTTCAAAGCCCCCGAGCCTGTGGAAAATACGGCCCAGACCGCAGAATCCTTTATAAATGCATTCTATGAACACCTTCAGGAATGCATGGATCATGCAATCCCAAATAAAACCAAGACCCAATCCTTCAAAGGCAGACGTCCTGTCTGGTGGACCCCAGCCATAAACAAACTATACAATAGAAGGAAGAAGCTACTACATGATAGAGCAAAATCCCAAAAAGGGAAGGTATCTCTGATCAGTATTAGCAAAAAACTACGGGCACTCATAAAATCGTCTAAGGCCAGCTTCGAGAGAAAAATTGCACAGGACACTAAGGATAATGACAAGGCTTTCTTTAGTTATGTTAGGAACCTGGGTGGGAATTCCCAGATATGCTCAGAATTACACCAAAATGACAAAAAGTACATCGAACCCACAGACATTGCCAACATCCTAGCTGACAGGTTCAGATCAAACATCCCCCCCCCCACCAAAAGGGCAAATATCTATCCCAGCAGAGTGCTGCCCCCCTGACATCTCAGATGCTCAGGTAAGAGCCGCCCTCTCCAAAGCAAAAAGCACAGCATCAGTGGGACCAGACAGTGTCCCGGGCTGCGTCCTACATGAACTCCAAGAAGAGCTAAACCCAAACATAAATCTACTGTTCAGTCTCAGCCTTACTACAGGATATGTACCCAAAGAGTGGCGTACAGCAACAGTGGTCCCTCTCCATAAAGGTGGTGCCTCAACGGATCCTGGAAACTATCGCCCCATAAGCCTGACTAGCTTGGTCTGCAAAGCTATGGAAAGGATCATCATGGACTTCATAAATAAAGATATTGGGGACCTACAGACACTGGATCCTACCCAGTTTGGCTTTGTTAAGGGCAGATCCTGCCTCTTAAACCTGGTCAATTTCTTTGAAACAGTCACCAAGGCCATTGATGAGGGGAAGGTGGTCCACACAGCCTACCTGGACCTCGCAAAAGCCTTCGATACAATACCCCACTCGGGCATTATAGATAAGCTCACCAGGTTAAATATAAACCCCTATGTCACTAGATGGGTTGCAAACTGGCTCAAGGACAGAACCCACATGGTTAGAATTGCTAGAGCCATGTCAGACTCCAAACCAGTTACAAGTGGCATCCCACAAGGCTCAGTCCTGGGACCTCTCTTGTTTGGTATATATTTCTCGGAGGTACAGGCCAACACGGGAGGACTGTGGCTGACCAAGTTCGCAGATTACTGCAAACTGGGCGCCATAATCGACTCTCCAGCTGACACAAGCATCCTCCAAAAGGGCCTCCTAGAAACAGACAACTGGTGCCAGAGCCATGGCCTCAAGGTAAATGCCAAAAAGTGTATAGTCATCCCCTTTGGCAAAAACAAAGTGCCCACAAATTACCACATAGGTGGTAATCCATTAAGTACAGAAGAAGTAATTAGGGACCTGGGGACCCAAGTTGACAGCAATCCAATCTCTCATTTGACAACCACGTGGCCAAAGTGGTTAGAAAAACATTTTATATAGCCCACCTAATCATGAAGGGATTCACATCTAGATCAGGGGAGGTCATCGTGCCTCTTTACTCATCCCTCATCAGGCCCATAATTGAGTACAATGCCCCTTTTGGGATGTACCTTACCAGACACCTGCAGCAACTGGAAAGACCCCAAAAGTACCTCACCAAGAGGATCAAAGGGCTCAAACAGATGCCATATGCTGCCCGGTTAAAGAAACTCCAGCTCTACTCAGTGGCATACCGCCTGCTCAGAGGCGATCTGTGCCTGACATATAAAGCCATGTCCAACCCGGAATTAATGGACATGCTGCACCTCAGAAAATCCAAATCCCATCGAGCTACGCACTCGAGAGAATTGAACCTCAGCACTGAAATAAATAGGACATGCTGGAGGGACAGATTCATAACCCAGAGGCTCCCTTCACTCTGGAATAAAATCCCAGTCCAGGTTAGGCAGAGTCCCTCACTGACTCTCTTCAAGAGGATTCTGGATGAGTGGATGGGAGATCGTAGGTTTACCCCGGGTATCACTTCTGGGTCACTGTTAGACAGAGGCACAGTATACTAACCTCGAAAAAGGGCATAGCAAAATTAATTTAAAATGGGTGACAAAAGCCAAACACACTCTGGCTAGGCTTATAAATGCCCTAGGGCAGATAGCCTAGTATGAACCTATGAACCTATGAATTAAAGAAAATATGCCAGATGTGACAGTTAGAGGATATATATATATATATATATATATATATATATATATATATATATATATATTTGTGAGAAATATTGAAACAGAATATATGTTTTTGTGGTTAACTGAAAGTTTTTTAAATAGTTATGCATAGCCATATCAGTGCAGTGTGTGTGTGTGTGTGTGTGTGTGTGTGTGTGTGTGTGTGTGTGTGTGTGTGTGTGTTACCTACAGGTTTACCTCTTGAATTTCAGCACGAATGCAAATTAAATGATTGTGAACGCCATTTCAGGTAAAAAATCAGTACAAAATAACATTCACACAAGTTTAAAATGTGTATTATTCTGTGGAGGATAAAGCACTCCATGCCTTCCATGTAAGGGGTTTCAAACAATCTTCTTCTTCTTCTTTCGGCTTTTCCTGGTTAGGGGTCGCCCCAGCAGATCACCTGTCTGCTCGTGATTGGCAGTGGAGTTTTCGGTATACCTCCTCAATTATACCATCACATTCAAAAACATGAGTTTTTTAATCTGGTTATGACCCAGTTGGAAAATGTAAAGTTTTAGGTTTTACTTTGACATACTTATTTATGTGATGACTGAGTTGGGGAACCAAGGCTGCATTCATTGGAAGTACCTGTGACTGAGGTGCATTTGGTTTCATGGGTACCATCACATTCAAAAACATGAGTTTTGCAATTTCTCAGTAGTACTTTACACAGAAGATAGACGATGTAGCTATATAAACACTCAAGGGTAACACCTATACTTTTGGTGTGGTTAGCAATATAATCGATTAATTCTGCTATATGTAATACATGTGAAATATAATAAAACAGGCATTCAAGCATTATATGCTTCAGATGGGACATTGGGTGATAAAACATTTTTCTGGTTGTTTTTGTGTTTATGCCAGTTTTGTCTTTATCATAACATCTGCACACAGTTAATGGTTAGTCCTGTACAGTGAGTAAGTGGAACTTATTTAAATGAGGAGATAGTTGTTGGTAGGAAAAGCCAGTTTTGCAGTTCATGCAATAAAGAACGCATCTTTGGAATACACTAGTCATTAATATTTTAAGAACTTTAGAAAATGAATACATTCTCAGATTATTAACTCAAATGCAACACTATACTTACATGAAGTAGTTCTAATGTCGGAGTGGCTAAAAAGTAATGTCAGCCATTCAATGGTAAGAAGGTAATTTACAAAAAGTAATATCAGCCTTCCAAGGGTAAAAAGGTAATTTACAAATAGTAATGTCAGCCTTTCAATGGTAAGAAGGTAATTTACAAAAAGTAATGTCAGGCTTCCAATGGTAAGAAGGTAATTTACAAATAGTAATGACAGCCTTTCAATGGTAAGAAGGTAGTTTACAAAAAGTAATGTCTTCCTTTCAGTGGTAAGAAAGTAATTAAGGTCAGTGTTTTGGAGAATGAGAGAGAGTTGAGAGAAACAGGTCTATATAAGATCATCGAAACGGCTCATTATCGAATGCCGTAACATCGAACTGCAAAACCCGAACCCTAACAATATCGAAACCTCAAAACAGTGAATTTTTTCTCAGGGAAAAAATTTGCTGTTCTGAGAAACACACACACACCACAAGCACACTAAAAAGCAGCAATCCACACACATACATTTAAAACTTAAATCTAACCCTACACTACAATGCACATACACTACTATCTATCCAATTACCTTAACCCAGACCCTAACCCTAAGGTCCGTCACTATTGCACATTCACCTCACCCGCACCCTAACCCTAACTCACTTAACCCACCCCTAAACCCAAATTCTGTCACAATCGCACACTTACCTGACCTGCGCCCTAACCCTAACTCACCCAACTCGTGCCTTAACCCGAACGTCCGCACAATCACACACTTACCTTAACCTAACCCGTAACTTTCCACTGCATTGCTGAAAACAGCAAAGCCACAACAATGGCCAACCAAATTTTTTCCCTTGGAAAGAATTTGGCTTTGTGCAGCTTTGCTGTTTTCAGCACTTGCGATATTGGTTTCAATATCAGATCATTCAAAATTCTGACGTTTCGATGATCTAATATAGACCCGAGAGAAACTGCTTACTCACTTATCAGTGTGTGCATACTTTTATCTGTGGAGAAAATAACCTGGTGATTTTTTTAACATGTTTTTAAATAAGTGCATTCAGAAAATTTTTTCTGCATGTAAGCTGAACATTTGAATACCAGGTCAGAGGCTGTACTATTGTGTTAGATAAAGACAAGCGTTTGGCATTACCTACTCTCTGTGAAGTTGTAAACACCATACCATTCAACTGTGACTAAAAGGAGTAAGCAGACAAGCAGGGAAACAACTGCATATGTCACTGAATCAGTCTGAGGATGATTTAATACCATAGTAGATACTTTACCTGATCTGAGAATTAGTGTTTATTTATTATTTATTGATGTTTCACTAACAGCGCAGTCTGTCTTGGTGGGTGTGTGTTTTCAGTGGAGACCTGCAGAGAAAGCTCCAAAGTTTTAGAAAAGCATTTTAAGAACAATAATTTTACAGTCTTCAAAAGTAATACAAAAACATCTACAGTTTAAATAATTATGTCAAATATGGCATAGTGTGAAAAAATTGGTTAAGAATTGATACAACCTAGATGACAATGATTTAATATTTGGAGAACTCTTAGCCAGTTTAGAAAATTCAAACTAAGTTAATATAATGCAGACAGGAACTGCAATATGAAATGAGAGAAAAAACAGGGAGGGTTATGTCATCTTCAAAAAGTGATTCAGGGGAGAGGAACTGATTGAAGTAAAAAGTGAGTGAAGAAAAGGGAGTAAAGAACTGCAAAGTATGAATTTGTACCTTTTCATATTTAGGGATAT
The DNA here is from genome assembly GCF_019279795.1 of Protopterus annectens. NCBI lineage: Eukaryota > Metazoa > Chordata > Ceratodontiformes > Protopteridae > Protopterus > Protopterus annectens. The sequence continues at coordinate 66,987,350 of NC_056749.1, read as the reverse complement.
AGCTTATCCTGTGGTTGAGCAAGAACATAGGTAGATTTTGACTAGAAAGTATTTCTGAATGGTTTTAAAGGATTGGAGGGAGGATAGTGACCTGATGGATGCAGGTAAGGAGTTCCAGGCCTTAGCAACATGGTATAGGCCATGGTCAGCATATTTGATGGGTTTATGGACTGAGATGAAATTTTCACCATTAAATCATAACAAATCATTGAGAACATAGTTGTGCAGAATGATATTTAGTGCCAGACAAACAGATGGGTGCTGGATAATTTTATAGGTGTTAAGAAGCTGTATTTGTTAGTTGATTGTGCAGTAGTTCTAACCAATTTAGGCCTTTTAGTGATATACAGTGGTGGGTTCTGAAGGGGGCATTTGCTGCAAATTTGGTCACTTTATTATAGCATTGTTCAGGTTTTAATTTTTGTGATGACTGGAGGTTAGTAATGATGGGAGAATCATAAAACAGGGGAGGAGGTAAGTAGTGACAAGTATAGCTTTAGTTGTGTTGATTGAGAATGTTTTTGTCTCTGTAAAGCATCCCTACTTTTTGTTGAGGTTTTATTTGCAATTTTGCAAATACAGGGTGATGTCTTGCAGTTTACTTGTTAGTTTATTAATAAAGAAGACACGAGTAGATCTAATACTGTACCTTATGGTATTTCTATGTGAATTGTATGTTTAAGTAGGTGTCATCCAGTTGGTCTTGAGTGAGGAGTTAAAGGTATTTAGATTCCGAATGATCTTTCATATCAAAACAGTGCAACTGATATGGCACCAGTTAGGAGACATTTGTTCATACTTGAAAATGTGTAGATTACTGTTGTATACCCTTCCAATTGATCTACCCCCTAAAGATGCTGCTTACACCCTCTTCTGAGAGTACCCTATTGCTGACATGACCTCGCTGCAAATAAAAAGTCTGGTGAATGGTCATTTTTAACTATTAGCCTGACAGCTTTGAACCGTCTTCCTAATATCCTTGGATCTTAAACTGTCCATGGTACATTCAGGGACAAATGCTCCTGAAGAAAACCTAGAGATGCATCTGATTCCATAATCTAGAAAAAGATAGCTCAACCTTATTTTTCTCTACTGCTATGTTCCTAATTCACTTTTTTGCAATAACTGTTTAACTTCACAGTTTCATCTTAGCTGAAAAACTTCAGTGTTATACTTTAAAGTCTGAATGTATATCTAAAAATATCTCTGTTTAGTAATGGTTGTATAGACTTTTTTGTCGAATAATTTGCACGTCTTCAGAGTGTATAATGAATTTCAAAGCCCTTGTAAAACAGACCTGCAGTGCTCCTTGCCTAACGGCTGGGGTCATGGGTCATAGGTAAAACAGTCCATATAGGAGACCATCTACCCAATTAAAGTTTAATGAATAACTAAAAAATGAATATACAGTATTGTTGTTACACTGAATCATTGCTCAAAGCTACTATGCGAGTGTTTTAATAACTAGTCTTAGTATCAAAGTTTATCCAGTTGTAAACCAGTTTTTCAAGAATTTCTGCCACAGGTTTTCATTTAGAAAAAAATAAATTACCATGGGTCTATGTTGTGTGACATTTTTGGTAACAGTATGTACAGAAGCTGCTGCCATATTTAGGAATGTTGGGTAGAGTTCAAATTTTGACCAAAGGGCATTATCAGGAGACAACTAGTTTAGAAATACATTAATTAGAGATGATTTATTTATTTATCTTTGTTTACTTTGGCTAAAACCCAGGAAGAAAATCTTGACATTTAACAAAACTTATGATATGTATAGATAGATAGATACAGATACACAGTTCCATGATATCAGAGTAAATACAAAACACAGACGAGAGTGAGATGGTCAGTGTATCATTTCAGTGCACATAAATGAGAGAAAGACATTTATCATTTACATGAAGGTCATTTCAAAACAAAGCAGGTATAAAACTCACAAGGATATATATACGGTGTGTGATCATTCACTTAAAACAGAAACAAGCTTGATATAGTAGAGAAAATATAATAGTGCAACAAGATACTGTGATTTTACCTGTGATTCTCAGCAATTAAAACAATGAACAGAAGAGGCAGCTTAACTATGGAAATATTAGAAACCGGGGAAGGTGGTTAATGATGTACTGTAGTGTGATATGCTACTAACAGAGCAGCTATGAACGTCTATTAGATATAAGATAACTTCATGGGGTATGGGTGCTCTTCCTGTACCTTTGGACACCAGGGTAAGTACAGCCTTGGGGACCTTCCAGAGACAAACCTGGGACATGTTTGGTATTTTTCAGGCTTCTGCCTCAGGGATACTTCAGCAGTTCCTCAACATGGTTTTGGCATTTGTGAATCAGTGTATTTACCTGCAAGTATCACCTCAGAACTGAGCCAGAACCATGAGTACCTGCTACGAGGTGACAGATTTTCTTGAGGTGCTTGGTGTGATGGTTGCCGTTAGGGACCTCTCTGGACCATGAAGGGAATGGTACTAGAACAGGAAACGCAACCATTCCATCAACCACCAGAGAGTGTGTACTGCATGGAGGGGTGTCACCAGTGTGTCAGCCCAGCATCCCTGGAGTACCCATGATTCACACATCTGGCAAACAAGCTCACTGTACCACCCCTTCTTGTATGGTAGCATACCACGTGGTCACCTTGTTGGTATGTGCAAACTTTTCCATTCTTATTAATTTCTGTAGGTATAATTTAGTAGATGTTTTCCTTTGTAGTAAACCCCCATTCTTTTATTGTGTCTGCATCCCTTTTTCCTTTTACAGTTGATGCAGGCTTTCTACTAAAACCCTTGCTGATGGTATCAAGCTGAAACCCTAGGAGAGCTGCTGAGAACTGTGTCAATACCTCCCTGCCCTGCCTTCTCCACAACATGACTTGCCACTGAGTGTTTGGCTTGCTGGAAGCTCATTTCCATTGCCTGGATGAGTCTGGAGCAGCCCTTCATTATGTCCCTGTTATGCACATAGGATATTTGCTGCCTGCTCCATCATGCACAACATGATTGTGTCAGTCTGGTAATCAAATACCCCATGATGGCAGTGCTGATCCTGCTAGTGTCCCTTCAACTAGTGATAACAGAGATGCTGACCAGCACTATTAAGGGATCCCGTGTGTCAAGCTTGTGTATGGTACATGGCTGTGCAGACAAAGTGGAGGCATCTCGTCTACCACTATGGGTTATGACTTTAAAATCATGGTAGCCTTACTTGAATGTCAAATAAATTAAACTTGATGCATGAATGTCGCATAAATTAAACTTGATGCATGCAGTGTGTTATGCTAAGCGGTGCATGGCTTACTGTCACTGTACATCAGGCAGTTTCATTATTATGTAAATAATTTGTTTATGCTGGATTAATTGATTACTGTATTATCACAGTTCAACTCTTATACCTGACAACTGGTAAAGGCATTAGGGAAAGTGTAATGACTTGTTTAAGTGTAAACCTCATGATAGTTATTCACATGTACATCAGACGTGGATCATGACTGTCTATTACCTGTCACAATTATAGGCTGCATTTCAGGAAGTAACATAATGAATTTATTTTTGTGTGTGTGTTGGAAAAACTGTATGTGAAGTATCAGCCATTGATGTATGGTGTTTCCTCAGGTGATACCCTACCATGTCAGCCACAGATGTGTGTTGTTCACTCAGGTGATACTGTACCATGTCAGCCATTGATGTGTGGTGTTCCCTCAGGTGATTCTGTACCATGTCAGTCATTGATGTATGGTTTTCCCTCAGGTGATACTGTACCATGTTAGATGTTGATGTATGGTATTCATTCAGGTGATACTGTATCGTGTTAGCTGTTGATGTATGGTGTTCCCTCAGGCCAATACTGTACCGTGTCAGCCATTGATGTGTGGTGTTCCCTCAGGTGATACCGTACAGTGTCATTGATGTGTAGTGCTCCCTCAGCTGATACTGTACCATTTCAGCCATTGAATTGTGGTGTTTCCTCAAGTGATACAGTACCATGTCAGCCATTGATGTGAGGCGTTTCCTCAGGTGATACTGTATGGTGTCAGCCTTTGATGTGTGATGTTCCTTCAGGTGATACTGTATGGTATCAGCCATTGATGTGTGTATCAGCCATTGATGTGTGGTTCTTCCTCAGCTGATACTGTACCATGTCAGCCATTGATGTGCAGCATACCTCTCAATCTCTTAGAGCAAAAAATCTGGACAAAGCCTAAAATGATGGGAGGAGAAATAGGGACAGATTTTAAATATTGCTCTTACAAACTTAGAAAATTGATAGAATAATAGGTTTTGCATTAGCATGAATTTTCTGAAGGGTATGGAGTCTTAAACTGAAATGTTTGTCATTATTTAATGACTTCAGTTCTCTGCTATTTGCCAGAAAAGTACAGATTTTAGGAGGAACACACCAAAAATATGAAGCAAAAATCTGGACATTCTGTGAAAATCTGTACAGTTGAGAGGTATGATGTGCGGTGGTCCCTCAGCTGATACTGTACTGTGTCAGCCATTGATGTATGGTGTTCCCCCAGGTGATACTGTACAGTGTCAGCCATTGAAGTATGGTGTTCCCTCAGGTGATAGCGTACCATGTCAGCCATTGATGTATGACATTCCCTCAGGGGATACTGTACCATGTCAGCTGTTGATGTATGGTGTTCCCTCAGGGGATACTGTACTGTGTCAGCCGTTGACGTATGGTGTTCCCTCAGGTGATACTGTACCGTGTCAGCCATTGATGTATGGTATTCCCTCAAGTGATACTGTCCAGTGTCAGCTATTGATGTGTGATGTTCCCTCAGGTTATACTGTTCATTCACAGCCACTGATGTGTGGCATTCCTTCAGGTTATACCATACAGTGTCAGCCACTGATCTGCGGTGTTCCCTCAGGCAATACCATACAGTGTCAGCTACTGATATGTGTAGCTCCCTCAAGCAATACCATACCATGTCAGCCATTGATGTATAGTGTTCCCTCAAGTGATAGTGTACTGTGTCAGCCATTGATGTATAGTGTTCCCTCAGGTGATACTGTACAGTGTCAGCCTTTGATGTATGGTGTTCTCTCAGGTGATAGTGTATCATGTCAGCCATTGATGTATGATGTTCCCTCAGGGGATACTGTACTGTGTCAGCCCTTGATGTATGGAGTTCCCTCAGAGGATACTGTACCGTGTCAGCCATTGATCTATGGTGTTCCCTCAGGCAGTACTGTACCGTGTCAGCCATTGGTCTATGGTGTTCTCTTAGGTGATACTGTCCAGTGTCAGCCATTGATATGTGATGTTCCCTCAGGTTATACTATGTACACAGTCACAGCCACTGATGTGTGGCATTCCCTCAGGTTATACCATATGGTGTCAGCTACTGATATGTGGAGTTCCCTCAGGCAATACCATACCATGTCAGCCATTAATGTATGGTGTTCCCTCAGGCAATAGTGTACTATGTCAGCCATTGAGGTATGGTGTTCCCTCAGGTGATACTGTACCATGTCAGTCATTAATGTATGGTGTTCCCTCAGGTGATACTGATAATGCATTTTGTGGCTTTCGTTTGATTAATAATGCATTTTGTGCCTTACAAATGCTCTGTATCATTTTCTTTGCAAAATAAATAATTTGTGCAAGTTTTCATTACCTGAGCTTCATTTCTGGCCCTTTTTAATTGTTTGAGCACTGTAACACCCAACCTGTTCAATATACCTTCACTCTGCACCTCATGTCTTGAAGAAGTTGCACTCTCAATCCCGGTTCTGACACCATGTCACTCGTCCTGTCAGGATAAAACAGGTGAACAGTTGTGGGTTTGGTTTAAGCAGCTTTATTACACACAAACACATCTGGATTGAGGCTTAGTAACTTAAACTTATAAACAGACTGACTACTGCACTCATACATGTTAACACTCTGGCTGTTCTCCCAAAATGGCACTGCTGCCTGCACTTGCTTACTATTTATATGCACGTGCCTACACTTGGAAATGCTTCTTAAAGTTACAACTCATGCTCTGTTCTACAATAATGATGATGACGATAAACTATGACAGTATAAAATGCATGGTCAAAGTCATTCATCCCTACCTGCAGTACTAACATAATAATATTTGATGTAACATTTTGCAAAACTGAAAGATGTCCCCCTCAAAAAAAGATTTTTTTTCACATTCTGCATAGTAACACAACAGTTTGACACATTATAAATAGTTGAGCATTTCTGACATTGCCTGAGTGTTATCATTGAGGTTTGCAATACAATTATATATGTAAGGTATCATACACCATGTCCCCCAATGATAGTGTAGGCGATGATCCTAGTGATCATGGTATCATACACAATGTCCCCTAATGACAGTGTACGTCATTGTCCTAGTGATCATGGTATCATACACATGCCCCCTAATGACAGTGTATGTCATGGTCCTAGTGAGCATGTTAACATACACAATGTCCCCTAATGATAGTGTACGTCATGGTCCTAGTGATCATGTTAACATACACATTCATTATTATTTAAACAAGCTGTGTGTTCCACTTAGTTGCCTGAGGAAGTTTACACAGAGTAAATAAAACTGGTAACCTGTATTTTTGTGGAGTGTCACTTTGTTGTTTTAATAAACAAGTTTTATTTTTTGACTGCTCTGTCTTTTGGTTGCTTTCAGGATAGAGGAACAGCTTGTTGTGTTCAGCCTTGAGATGGTCTTAGTGATCATGGTACCATACGGAATATCCCCTAATGTCGGTGTAGGTGATGGTCCTAATGATTGTGGTATCATACACAATATCCCCTAATGGTAGTGTAGGTGATGATTCTAGTGATTGTGATGTCACACACAATACCCCTGAATAATCAGGCAGGTGATGGTCCTAGTGATCATGATGTTATCCACAATGTTCCTTAATGGTAATGTAGGTGATGGTCCTAGTGATTGTGATCCAATGCTTGTATGAGAGCTTGATGCTGAGTTACTGCAACCATGACCTGCTGGATGCAGGGGAACATCTCTCACACTAATCTGACAGTGCTGGTGGATGAAGACCTTGACTGTGAGGTTATTCTATGTGTTGCAGAAGGCAGTTGAGTCCTGCCTGCCTTCTATTGTCTTAGGTCACCTCTTCTTGTTGTAGCACTACCTCAAGTAGTATGTGCGGTGCAACCTACTCGGCCCCCATGTGTCCAGACACTCCCCTGTCCACATCCAGATATGTTTCCTATTTGAGTCTAGTGTACACATGGAAGTGGACATGGCTGCCATCATATTGTACATGAAACCACATGGCATTCTCCCTACCCTCCACCAATCCTATGCAAATCCTTCACGTATAGTCTCCATTACTTTAACCACCCCTAGCTGCTTCTGTGTGGCAGTGCCTTGAGCCTGAACACTGTCACTGCACAGCCAAGGCCTTGCATGTCTCCAGAGCTGGCTGTGAGATATGCCTTTGTCTTGGCCCTCTTTGCACAAGCCTGGGTACTGCTAACTATGAAACGCTAGTATCTTCCTGAACATGCTCATGTGGTTCACAAGGCACTGCTGTTGAGCTACTTGGTGCCCCCTCTTCAGGTTGCAATGTTATATCATTATTACAATTGATTGTGTGGGCCTGTGCACTGTTTATGGAGTTATGTACCTACTGTGTATGTTGGGGGTTAACCTGATTCACAGCACAAATGTATGGCCACAGTTAAACCTGATTCACAGCATAAATGTATGGCCACAGTTCAACCTGATTCACAGCATAAATGTATGGCCACAGTTCAACCTGATTCACAGCATAAATGTATGGCCACAGTTCAACCTGATTCACAGCATAAATGTATGGCCACAGTTCAACCTGATTCACAGCATAAATGTATGGCCACAGTTCAACCTGATTCACAGCATAAATGTATGGCCACAGTTCAACCTGATTCACAGCATAAATGTATGGCCACAGTTCAACCTGATTCACAGCATAAATGTATGGCTACAGTTCACCCTAATTCACAGCATAAATGTATGGCTACAGTTAAACCTGATTCACAGCACAAATGTATGGCCACAGTTAAACCTCATTCACAGCATAAATGTATGGCCACAGTTAAACCTGATTCACAGCATAAATGTATGGCCACAGTTAAACCTGATTCACAGCATAAATGTATGGCCACAGTTCAACCTGATTCACAGCATAAATGTATGGCCACAGTTCAACCTCATTCACAGCATAAATGTATGGCTACAGTTCAACCTGATTCACAGCATAAATGTATGGCCACAGTTCAACCTGATTCACAGCATAAATGTATGGCTACAGTTCAACCTCATTCACAGCATAAATGTATGGCTACAGTTCAACCTGATTCACAGCACAAATGTATGGCCACAGTTAAACCTGATTCACAGCATAAATGTATGGCCACAGTTAAACCTGATTCACAGCATAAATGTGTGGCCACAGTTCAACCTGATTCACAGCATAAATTTATGGCCACAGTTAAACCTGATTCACAGCATAAATGTATGGCTACAGTTCAACCTCATTCACAGCATAAATGTATGGCCACAGTTAAACCTGATTCACACAAGACACCCAGACTAGGACAATTTAGTAGTAGATAGCAAATACATGCCAAGTGCTATTTTAATTATTTTCAACCAGTACTTGTGTAGTTTTAATGTAACCATGCAAATTCATTTAATGCTGGGTATTTACTGTACTGAACAGTTTATAATGGCTAGAAAGTAGCAAAACACATGTACTCAGCTGCTAAAAGTGGCATCTTACACTTTTCCACTGCACTGATTCTTAACATTGTAAAAAATCATATTGACACACCTGACCAATACTAAACTGATGTTAGTGAATTTTACTAATCTTGGTGAGTTCATATTAATTTCCAAGTATTAGCTTTATCACTAATTCTTAATTTGCTCACACTTTCCCCTAACTTTTGGCAACAAATGAGGCCCGGCACAAATTAAAATAGCAGACTCAGGCTTATTCAGATAAATTCAAGCTGATTTACAGAGTTCATATTTAAATGAAGCTCTGGTGAACTGACCTCTGAAGTGCACCACCGTGTGAGTGTGTATGATGTTCAATTGGCACTGGTCATGTGCTTGCTATACTAAAGGACACTGAGTGCTGGGATGTGCATAAGTGCATAGTAGATTTTAGCCATCAGTAAAATATGCCACACCTTTTACATATGTTTATAGTATATTGACTGTCATTGGAACCAAACTCTTTAGAGTTACTACTACTGTTTTCCCTAGAAAAGACCTTAAAACGTGCTATCAATTGTTTTCTTAATAGTGTACAACAACGTTTAAAAGTATAATAATGAACTCATTTACCATTCAGAAATGAATGCATCAAAGAAACACTGGTAACATTATCAGCCTTACTGCTATGCTCCCATAAATACTTTGATTAACAAAATTAAAATTTAGTTCTGAAAGCCTTTTGAATAAATTTGTTGTCTGTAAAAAACACCACTGCAACACATATGCAGATATCCCACCACTGAAAGTTTTCAATTCACATAAATTATTAATAGCAATGAGTAGCAAAGCTGAAGAAGTCCATGCAATCTGCTAAGCCTTGACAATCCAATAAGTTTCATAGGTATCGGGTGATATATATGACTATATGGCTTCATGGGTTGTGTATGCTGATGTCACATCACAGAGGGGGTGTTTCACACCATCTTTTCTCCTGACCTGCACTTAAATCCTTCATTTATCTCTGCCAATTCATAAGGAGGCATCTGTGAAAGCCCAGGGTTGAGCCAAGCTGGTCTGTGAAAGAGAGCAGATCCTTCTCCACCTGCTGTAGGAATGATACCTCTAGAAAACTGAGCAAGCTGTGGCCGGCAGTGAATGGGAAAAATAGATATCTGTCAGGAGTTGGGGGAGCACATGTCATCCCTAAAAGGGATGCCCCACTCTCGGCATCAGTGTTGGTATTGGTATGATGGTCCCCAGAAGCAAATCAGCTGGCCTACTAGGTAACTCAGGTGCAGGAGGGAAAGCCAGAATTCTTATGTATTTTTTGTGTTTTTTCCTGTGATGTAAAAAGGTTAATCCAATCAGAATTTTCCAAATTTGCATTTATAAACAGGTAATGCATGCATCTATGTACGTATCCATGACTGACAACACTGATATTCATATTTATATATCCACATAGAAACTGTGAATTTGTAGGAAATGTGTAACTTTTTAAAAGCATGTAGACATGCTGAATGGATGCAGAAATCATTTACAGTGGTTAGTAGCAGGGAGAAGTAAGGCCTGACCATTGTATTGGTATATGATCTGCATGTTTTTGTAAAGCATGTACCTTCTTTACAGAATACGTGTTGCATGTACAAAATGGCTGAGCAGAGCTGGCCAGCACACCTTGGGCAAAGTAAAAGTGGATGAAAAATCAGCAACTGTATGAGCTGCATACAACTTGTTACATGTTGTACTCCACAATTTATTTTACCAATAACAGGGAATTATATGCCTTACAGGTAGATGAAAATGTATTAAATGAGAAAAGCACATTAAGTTTTGCACATCATAATGCAGAGGTCAAGCATAAGTCTTCTTCATGTTAGAATAATATGAGGAAATGAAAGGAACGAGTCAGTAAAATCAAACCCTCCCTATTCACAAACAGGAGGCGTAAGAGACAGTAACTGAATGCACACAATTACTACTCATTTCATTATAAAGCACAAACAATTCATTATCTCTTCCAATTGTAAAGGCCAAAAGGTGTTCAAATTTGTGCTGAACTGCTTCAAATATAACTGCAGAAATAATGCACTTACCAAAATTAGCCCTTTCCCCGTTGTCAATAGCAGTAGTATTTGACAGCATTATTATAGAATCTAATTATCATCTTCTTTCGGCCGTTCCCATTAGGGGTCGCCACAGCAGATCACCTGTTTCCATTTCTTCCTGTCCTGTGCATCTTGCTCTGTCACACCAGCCACCTGCATGTCCTCTCTCACCACATCCATAAACCTTATCTTAGGCCTTCCTCTTTTCCTGTTTCCTAGTAGCTTCATCCTTAGCATCTTTTTCCCAATATACTCAGCATCCCTCCTCAGCACATGTCCAAACCAATGTAATCGTGCCTCTCTGGCTTTGTCTCCAAACCTTTCAACCTGGGCTGACCCTCTAATATACTTATTCCTAATCCTGTCCACCCTTGTCACACCCAGTGCAAATCTTAACATCTTTAATTCTGCCACATCCAGCTCAAACTCCTGCCTTTTAGTCAATGCCACTGTCTCCAACCCATATAACATAGCTGGTCTCACTACCCTCTTGTAGAACTTCCCTTTCACTCTTACAGGTACTCGTCTGTCACAAATCACTCCTGACACTCTTCTACACCCACTCCATCCTGCCTGTACTCTCTTCTTCACTGCTCTTCCACACTCACCGTTACTCTGAACTATTGACCCCAAGTATTTAAACTCATCCACCTTCGCCACCTCTACTCCTTGCATCCTCACCATTCCTCTATCCTCCCTCTCATTCACACAAATATATTCTGTCTTAGTCCTGCTGACCTTCATTCCTCTTCTCTCTAGAGCATATCTCCATCTCTCCAGGGTCTCCTCCACCTATTCCCTACTCTCACTACAGATCACAGTCTCATCTGCAAACATCATAGTCCATGGGGACGCCTGTCTGATCTCGTCTGTCAACCTGTCCATCACCATTACAAATAAGAAAGGGCTCATAGCTGATCCTTGATGTAACCCCACCTCCACCTTAAACACATCCGTCACTCCCACCGCAGACCTCACCGCAGTCACACTACCCTCGTACATATCCTGTACCACTCTTACATACTTTTCTGACACTCCTGACTTCCTCATACAATACCACAACTCCTCTCTAGGCACCCTGTCATATGCTTTCTCTAAGTCTACAAAAATGCAATGCAACTCCTTCCGACATTCTCTGTACTTCTACATCAACACTCTCAGAGCAAAGATCGCATCTGTAGTGCTCTTTCCCGGCATGAAACCATACTGCTGATCACTAATCATCACGTCCCTTCTTAACCTTGCTTCCACTACTCTTTCCCATAACTTCATGCTGTGACTGATCAATTTATTCCCTCTGTAGTTACTACAGCTCTGTACATCACATTATTATAGAATCTAATATGTAGCATAAATTCATTGTTAACCTGCTTAATATGCACTGAAAATAAATATTCCAACAGCAGCATATGACTCCTTTTTGTCTATATTTTATGTGTATCTGTGTCTCTCTTGTTTAATTATTTTCTTCTTTTTCTTTTTCTCCCTTTTATATCTCTTTTCCACTGGTCCCGAGCTCTCAGTGGTGGTCCAAGCTTATACCTCCCAGTTCACTGAATGTTCACCATCTTCCTCTGCCCACCCAGGGACATGCTCTCAGGGTTGGAGTGGTGGCTCTGCTTCTGTAGGCACCCTGGCATGGTATAGCCTGGAAAGTTATGAAAACTACAAGCTTCAGAACATGGTAGAGGATGTGGTTGAGCAGGCAGTGGACAGCCACCTTCAACCAATGTAAGACCTCCTCCAGTGTTTTGCAGACTCTCTGAACTGACCTCCTCCAGCATATTACAGATTCTCTGAACTGGTACGCTCCATCCATTGAGCCACCAGAAGGCTCCACTCCTCACATCACTAGGGTCCCATTCTGGAGTTTCATTACCCAGTGTGCATATTTGAGTTCTTTCAGTCTGGGACGTAATTTGGTTCAACACCTCTTCACTCATGCCCTTTTATGTCTGTGTGTCATCTGTACATATTCTGCCCTACCAATTTCACTCTCAACCTTTTGTGTGTGTGCCATTTGTATGTCTTGAGCCCCACCAGTACAACCCACCATCCCCTTCCTGTTTTGTCTGTCGTAATCGTATCCATTCCTTAACTCTTCCCTCAGACCGTCTTCTACTCCTCTTCCTTACTCATTACCCATCTTCTCTCTTATATAAAAACATCGAAAAATGTGGGTCTGTCTCCCACCAAAAATATAGTACCCCTCCTCTCCATCAATTTGCTCCCAAAGCTTTAAGTTTGCAAAACTAAACAGTAGTTTTAATCCACTTAATGAATTTACAGACAGCCCAAAATCTTGTGGGCATACTTGCATAGTCCTCCACATTCGTTTAATCAATGCTGTTAACTGGTGTTGAGCATATTTGCATAAATGTGCAGTGGCACTCTTTGTCCTTTGACCTTGATTGATATACCACCCCAGAGTGTTTACAGGTATATCATATCTGTCCCTCTTTCATTTAGTAAACATTTAACTGGTGGTGTAACCCATAGACATCACTGCTGTCTGACTTTCCATGTGGAAATAATTTGCATTTCCTTTAAGGTGAAGATTCTTCTAGTGGGAGAAGTTCACATGCTACTAATATGTTTCTGTGAAGGACACTGATATGATCCTGTCCATTTTTTGTGTTATGAAGGCATTTTTTGAGTTACATGATCTACTTTTTCTTCTTTTACCAAGGGTAGGGTCTGGTCTTCCTATTATGATACTGGTTTCTGCCCCAAGCAATATTTTACTAAAAATTACGGAGAATAAGATTTATCATTGTGGCTGGTAATCAAGAATACCACTGCCTCACCTCAAAACTCTAACAAGGGGTTTCCATTCTCTTCACACGCTAACATACAAGCAGGTTAAAGTCAGCTACTGCCATCCACCCCTAGGCATCTTGCAAATTAGGGATTAAGTTTACCCCTTATAAGAAATGAAGACACAATGCTATAGAGGCCAGCCTTCACCCTTGCGGCCTGTATTGGCTAAGTTAGCATCAGCACAGAGGAACTACCCCTGGTGAGATTAAGATTAAAGACAAACAGTTGTCCTTCAAAAAAGCGCTTGAGGAAAACAAATATAAATGCTTAAAAGAAGCAGGTTAGCCTATAAATGACAACAATGACAGCTTTGTATACAATACTGTCTAATGGCCGATGATATACAAACTCTTTGTATACAATGCTGTCTAATGGCCGATGATATACAAACTCTTTGTGTACAATGCTGTCTAATGGCCGATGATATACAAACTCTTTGTATACAGTGCTGTCTAATGGCCGATGGTATACAAACTCTTTGTATACAATGCTGTCTAATGGCCAATGATATACAAACTCTTTGTGTACAATGCTGTCTAATGGCCGATGATATACAAACTCTTTGTATACAGTGCTGTCTAATGGCCGATGGTATACAAACTCTTTGTATACAATGCTGTCTAATGGCCGATGGTATACAAACTCTTTGTATACAATGCTGTCTAATGTCCGATGATATACAAACTCTTTTTATACAATGCTGTCTAATGGCCAATGATATACAAACTCTTTGTGTACAATGCTGTCTAATGGCCGATGATATACAAACTCTTTGTATACAGTGCTGTCTAATGGCCGATGGTATACAAACTCTTTGTATACAATGCTGTCTAATGGCCGTTGATATACAAACTCTTTGTGTACAATGCTGTCTAATGGCCGATGATATACAAACTCTTTGTATACAATGCTGTCTAATGGCCAATGATATACAAACTCTTTCTATACAGTGCTGTCTAATGACCGATGATATACAAACTCTTTGTATACAATGCTGTCTGATGGTCGATGATATACAAACTCTTTGTATACAATGCTGTCTAATGACCAATGATATACAAACTCTTTGTATACAATGCTGTCTGATGGTCGATGATATACAAACTCTTTGTATGCAATGCTGTCTAATTGCCGATGATATACAAACTCTTTGTATACAATGCTGTCTGATGGTCGATGATATACAAACTCTTTGTATACAATGCTGTCTAATGGCCGATGATATACAACTGCTATCAAGACATTGACCTGCACATTGCTTGCTGAGGGATGATGTTCACTATCCCTCTGTACACAATTGTATATATGATTGCTGTTGTGTCCCTTTGTTGTGCATATATCCTAGATGATTGTTAGACCCTATGTTCTGTTGCTATAATTTCCACCATTGTGTGCCACATTCATTCATGTAAATCATTGTTCTGATGTACAGGTATCTTGGTATTCAGATTGTTCTATAGACTTGAAGGTAAGGCATGCTTCTTTCTCAACTGTATTTCTGTATGGTGTCACTTTGCCTTTGTGCCCGAGGTTGAGACTGAAAAGATGCTTTGGACCAGTGTACCTACTGAGTTTTATAAAGTAAAAAATAAATTCCCAGACGGACTTGAGCTTACTTGGGCATTCTTTTCAGTTAGATTTTGGAAAGCCCTCTACATTCAGAATACATTTTAACTGTGTGGTCTTTTCAGTCATGCCTATTTCTCTTTCCACCCTGTAAAGCTCTCACAGTCCCTATATATGTTTTCATCATTTCTTTGGTCCACTTGGTGAGGAAAAACCTTCTTCTCTAGAGATAAAACTGAATCTGTCAATGAAAGACATGTGGCTGCAGCCAGACAATAAATAATGCACTGCAAATTATGTCACTTTATTGGAGTCAGAACCAACTGCAGGTATAACTTTAAAAATTGAATGTTTCGCATCTGACTTTGTTTGGTTCATGAAGATTGTGTATAGCATATCCAAGAGTGTTCAGTTTCTTCTTTTGACTTCCCTATTGGCCTGAATGTGACAGTGTTGCATGACCTTGAAACTGCACAGTATTGTTGTAACCTGGCACATAGATTAGACCTTGACCAGTTGCACAGCATTGTTGTAACCTGGCACATAGATTAGACCTTGACCAGTTGCACAGCATTGTTGTAACCTGGCACATAGATTAGACCTTGACCAGCTGCACAGCATTGTTGTAACCTGGCACATAGATTAGACCTTGACCAGTTGCACAGCATTGTTGTAACCTGGCACATAGATTAGACCTTGACCAGTTGCACAGTATTGTTGTAACCTGGTACATAGATTAGACCTTGACCAGTTGCACAGCATTGTTGTAACCTGGCACATAGATTAGACCTTGACCAGTTGCACAGCATTGTTGTAACCTGGCACATAGATTAGACCTTGACCAGTTGCACAGCATAGTTGTAACCTGGTACATAGATTAGACCTTGACCAGTTGCACAGCATTGTTGTAACCTGGCACATAGATTAGACCTTGACCAGTTGCACAGCATTGTTGTAACCTGGCACATAGATTAGACCTTGACCAGTTGCACAGTATTGTTGTAACCTGGCACATAGATTAGACCTTGACCAGTTGCAGCATTGTTGTAACCTGGCACATAGATTAGACCTTGACCAGTTGCACAGTATTGTTGTAACCTGGCACATAGATTAGACCTTGACCAGTTGCACAGTATTGTTGTAACCTGGCACATAGATTAGACCTTGACCAGTTGCACAGTATTGTTGTAACCTGGCACATAGATTAGACCTTGACCAGTTGCACAGTATTGTTGTAACCTGGCACATAGATTAGACCTTGACCAGTTGCACAGTATTGTTGTAACCTGGCACATAGATTAGACCTTGACCAGTTGCACAGTATTGTTGTAACCTGGCACATAGATTAGACCTTGACCAGTTGCACAGTATTGTTGTAACCTGGCACATAGATTAGACCTTGACCAGTTGCACAGTATTGTTGTAACTTGGCACATAGATTAGACCTTGACCAGTTGCACATTACTGTTGTAATCTGGCACATAGATTAGACCTTGACCAGTTGCACATTATTATTGTAACCTGGCACATAGATTATTTGTATATTGGTTCCCCGGGCACGATGGAATTTATGAAGAAAATCAAAAGCCACCCTAAAGTCCCCAGGTACCTTTTCAGTAGACTTGACAGCTTTGTAGTTACATGTAGGAGACATTGTAAAACATATGCAATGCTTCATAACCACTAAGATGTATGTGCACCTTATTTTACAATTTTACAAGATCAAATAGAGTGCCGAAGCCATCTTAAAAACATATGATGTACAAGTTGGTCAGTAGAGCTGCTGGTGGTTTGTTATGCCCTTTGTATTTTGTGGTGCTGTAGTTGGTCTGTTATTCCTTTGTATTTTTGTTTTATACATTTTTAACTTGGTAAGCCCACTGGGAACAATTGTTCCTTTTCAGGGGTCACTTTGTAGCATTACATACATACAAATCATTATTTTCTTTCGGCTGTTCCCGTTAGGGGTCACCACAGCAGATCATCTGTTTCCATTTCTTCCTGTACTCTGCATCTTGCTCTGTCACACCAACCACCTGCATGTCCTCTCTCACCACATCCATAAACCTTATCTTAGGCCTTCCTCTTTTCCTGTTACCCGGTAGTTTCATCCTTAGCATCTTTTTCTCAATATACTCAGCATCCCTCCTCAGCACATGTCCAAACCAATGTAGTCTTGCCTCTATGGCTTTGTCTCCAATCCTTCTAACATGGGCTGACCCTCTAATATACTTATTCCTAATCCTGTCCACCCTCATCACATCCAGTGCAAATCTTAACATCTTTAACTCTGCCACGTCCAACTCAAACTCCTGCCTTTTTGTCAGTGCCACTGTCTCCAACCCATATAACATAGCTGGTCTCACTACTTTCTTGTAGACCTTCCCTTTCACTCTTACTGGTACTCGTCTGTCACAAATCACTCCTGACACTCTTCTCCACCCACTTCATCCTGCATGTTCTCTGTTCATCACCTCTCTTCCACACTCACCATTACTCTGAACTATTGATCCCAAGTATTTAAACTCATCCACCTTCGCCACATCTACTCCTTGAATCCTCTCCATTCCTCTATCCTCCCTCTCATTCACACACATATAATCTGTCTTAGTCCTGCTGACCTTCATTCCTCTTCTCTCTAGTGCATATCTCTATCTCTCCAGGGTCTCCTCCACCTGTTCCCTACTCTTACTACAGATCACAATGTCATCTGCAAACATCATAGTCCACGGGGTCTCCTGTCTGATCTCATTTGTCAACCTGTCCATCACCATTGCAAATAAGAAAGGGCTCAGAGCTGATCCTTGGTGCAACCCCCCCCCTCCACCTTAAACACATCTGTCATTCCCACCGCAGACCTCACCGCTGTCACACTACCCTCGTACATATCCTGTACCACTCTTACATACTTCTCTGACTCTCCCAACTTCCTCATACAGTATCACAACAACTCTCTAGGCACCCTGTCATATGTTTTCTCTTAAGCCTACAAAAACACAATGCAACTCCTTCTAACCTTCTCTGTACTTCTCCATCAACACTCTCAGAGCAAACATTGCATCTGTAGTGCTCTTTCTCAGCATGAAACCATACTGCTGATCACTAATCATCACGTCCCTTCTTAACCTAGCTTCCACTACTCTTTCCCATAACTTCATGCTGTGACTGATCAATTTAATCCCTCTGTAGTTACTACAGCTCTGCACATCACCCTTATTCTTAAAAATCAGTACCAAAACACTTTTTCTCCATTCCTCAGGCATCCTCTCACTTTCCAAGATTTCATTAAACAATTTGGTTAAAAACTCCACTGCCATTTCATGTAAACACCTCCATGCTTCCACAGGTATGTCATCTGGACCAATAGCCTTTCCATTCTTCATCCTCTTCATAGCTATCCTTACTTCCTCCTTGCTAATCCATTGTACTTCATGATTCACTATCCCCACATCATCCAACCTTTTCTCTCTCTCATTCTCTTCATTCATCAACCCCTCAAAGTACTCTTTCCATCTCCTCAACACACTCTCCTCACTTCTAAGTATGTTTCCCTCATTATCCTTTATCACCTTTATCTGCTGCACATCTTTCCTAGCTCGGTCCCGCTGCCTAGCCAATTGGTACAGGTCCTTTTCTCCCTCCTTAGTGTCCAACCTTTCATAAACTCTTCATATGCCTTATACTTAGCCTTTGCCACCTCTCTCTTTGCCATGCACCTCATCTCCTTACACTCCTGACTACTTTCTTCATCTCTCTGACAATCCCACTTCTTCTTTGCCAATCTATTTCTCTGTATACTCTCTTGTATTTCCTCATTCCACCACCATGTCTCCTTGTCATCCTTCCTCTGTCCAGATGTCATACCAAGCACTTTTCTAGCCTCCCTTACTAGCTCTGCTGTAGTTACCCAGCTATTTAGTAACTCTTCACTGCCACTCAGTGCCTGTCTTAACTCATCCTTGAACTTCACCTCACAATTACCCTTTTTCAATTTCCACCATTTGATCCTTGGTGCTGCCCTCACACTCCTCCTCCTCTTCTTAATCACCAATGTCATCCTACAAACCACCATCCTGTGCTGCCTAACTACACTTTCCCCTGCCACCACTTTACAGACTCCAATCTCCTTTAAACCAGCCCTCCTACATAAGATATAATTCACCTGTGTGCATCTTCGTCCACTCTTGTATGTTACCCTATGCTCCTCCCTCTTGTTAAAATACGTATTCACCACTGCCATGTCCATCCTTTTTGCAAAATCCACTACCATCTGACATTTTGTATTCCCTTGTTTAACACTATACCTATCTATCACTTCCTCATCCCCTCTGTTCCCTTCAGCAACATGCCCATTGAAATCTGCTCCAATCACCAGTCTCTCACCCTTGGGTACAGTCATCACCACTTCATCCAACTCACTCCAAAAGTTTTCTTTCTCATCCATCGCACACCCAACTTGTGGAGCATATGTACTAACAACATTCATCATTACACTATCAATTTCCAGCTTCATAAGCATCACTCTATCCGACATTCTTTTCACCTCTAACACACTCTTGGCATACTGTTCCTTCAGGATAACTCCTATGCCATTTCTCCTCCCAGACACTATGATAAAACAATTTGAACCCACCTCCGATACACCTAGCCTTACTCCCCTTCCATCTCTTCTCTTGCACACACAATATACCAACCTTCCTTCTGTCCATCATATCAGCTAGCTCTCTCCCTATACCAGTCATACTGCCAACATTCAAAGTTCCGACCCTCACTACCACAGTCCTAGCCTTTCTCCTCTCTTCCTGCCTTTGGCCATGCCTTCCACCTCTTCTCCTCCTTCGGCCAACAGTAGCCAATTTCCACCAGCACCCTGTTGGCTAACAGTACTAGTGGCAGTCGTTGTTAACCCACGCCACGACTGATCCAGTATGGAAATATTTACTGGTATCCACATGAATGATTTGGTGAAGTTTTACACCAGATGCCCTTCCTGATGCAACCTTCCCCATTTATCCGGGCTTGGGACCGGCACAAAGAAATGCACTGGCCTGTGCATCCCCAGTAGCTGGATTCCAGACAAATGCATACAAATATTCCAAGCACGAGCATTAATGCTCTTATAGCCTGTCAATATACCAAAACACTTGTTCCCATAATAAGTGTCCTGGCTGTTCTTAGAAATATCTGAACTAGTAGTTGCATTAATGCAATTTGATAGTCTGTTCCATGCATCAGCTGCTCTCTCAGAGAACCAATTAGTAACTTCTCATTCCTATAGAATCTTCTACACAGGTTATCTGATGATTCTCTAGTACTTTTTGATAACCCCAAACATTCCCAGAGGTAGTTGTCCCTAAATGCCCTATATACCTGAATAAGATCTCTTCTTAGATATCTATAAGAGACACTGTACAAGTTCAGATATTTTAGTCTTTTATAACAACTTACATTTTCACATCCAGGGATGCCCTTAGTATATTTCCGCTGCACTCTTTCCGGTTTACTCATGCTTGTTTTCTTATCAGGTTTCCATATTGTTATTCCATACTCAGGCTTGGGTCTAATGTAACTAACAAACACAGACTTCATCATTTCTTATTACCTAGACTTTATAAATATTTTTATACAACCTATAGTTCTATAACTATCATTAACCAGTTGTTTGATATAAGTAGAAAAACTCATAGCTGAATTTACCGCTATACTTAGGTCATTAAATGAGTCTACAATTTCAATCACTGTGTGCTGTATTAAATATTCACCTTTCAGTTTATGTCTCCCAAATCTCATATGCTTAGTTTTTGATGTATTTATCAGCATATTATTCTACTGTGGCCAAATGGTCAATTTAGTCAAGTTATTTTGCAGACATGTCTTATCTGTAACACATGTAATCAGATTACCCAATATCAGGTCATCTGCATATAGAATATAAAACACCTCAAATGAAAAAGTCAGGTCTGAAATATACAATCTAAACAAGTAAGGGCCTGGGACAGAGCCCTGTGGGGCACCCTTACTTTAGTCAAGAATTTCAGCTGTCCAGTTGGATGACACTTGCCATGTCCTGTCTGTAAACCATGCAGCTGTCCATGTTATCAGGAGTACATCGATGCCTAGTTGTTCTGATTTATTTATCTGTGTTTTGTGCATGACCCTGACAAATGCTGACATTAAATCTAAATAAATTGTCATAGCACAATTTTTCATTCATAGCTTCCATTATATTGTTATAGAACATCATGTTACAGGTGGTAATAGATCTATTTTCAACATATGCATGCTGATATATGGTTTCAAGTCCCAACCTATCCAGTTCTGACAATAACTTTATATGACCATCTCCATTATTTTTGCACAACATGAAAGTAGACTTAAGGGTCTGTATTACTACTATGGGGTTATCCTAACCCCTTTCCATTAAATACTGGTTTAATAAGCACAGGTCTCCAATCTTGAGGGATTCCCCCATATTTATATGCCCTAGTAAATGATAGATATAATGGTGTCTCCCTTCTTTAATTTCTCCATAGGTTCATAGGTTTATACTAGGCTATCTGTCCTAAGGCATTTATAAGCCTAGCCCAAATTTTTGTGGCTTACGCCACCCCTTATATGAAAAAATACTGTGCCCATTAGTTTGTTGTGCCTCTGTCCAGCAGTGACACAGAGATGATTCCCGGGATAAACCTATGATCTCCCATCCACAGGTCAAGATTTCTCTTGAACAGAGCCAGCGAGGTGCTCTGCCTCACATGGATCGGGATTTTATTCCACAGCATAGGGAGTCTCTGAGTGATAAATCTATCCCTCCAGCACGTCCTATTTATATCCGTGCTAAGGTTTAAGTTGCTTGCTCTAGTGGTTTTGGTGGATTTGGATTTTTTGAGGTGGAGCATGTCTATTAATTCCGGGTTGGACATGGCCTTGTATGTCAGGCACATGTCACCTCTGAGCAGATGGTATGCAAGTGAATAGAGCTGGAGTTTCTTCAATCTGGCAGCATATGACAGATTTTGGAGTCCCTTTATCCTTTTGGTGAGGAACTTTTGGGGTCTCTCCAATTGCTGCAGATTTCGGGTGAGATACATCCTGAATGGGGCATTGTACTCGATCATTGGTCTGATAAGTGAAGAGTACAGGGGAACAATGACCTCACTAGATCTGGATGTGAAATCTTTCATGATCAGGTGGGCAATGTAGAAGGTCTTTCTAACCACTTTAGCAACGTGAGTGTCAAAAGAAAGGCCACTGTCAACCTGGGCCCCCAGGTCCCTGATAACCTCTTCTGTGCTTAGTGGATTGCCACCTATATGGTAGCTTGGGGTTACCTTGTTTTTCCCGAAGGGTATGACTATACATTTTTTGGCGTTTAACTTCAGGCCATGGCTCTGGCACCAGCTATCTGTTTCCGTGAGTCCCTTCTGAAGGATATCCGTGTCCGATGTACTTTCCACTATGGCACCCAGTTTGCAGTCGTCTGCAAACTTTGTCAGCCAAAGTCCTCCCATGTTGGCCTGTACTTCTGAGAAGTAGATGCCGAACAATAGGGGGCCAAGGACTGAGCCCTGTGGGACACCACTTGTGACCGGCTTGGAGTCTGACATAGCGCCAGCAACTCTAACCCTGTGGGTTCTGTCCTTAAGCCAGTTTGCAACCCATCTTGTGACATATGGGTTTACATTTAAGCTGGTAAGTTTTTCTACAATACTCGAGTGGGGTATTGTGTTGAAGGCCTTTGCAAGGTCAAGGCAGGCTGTATGGACTGCCTTTCCCTCATCAATGGCCTTGGTGACTGTTTCGAAGAAGTCGACCAAGTTCAAAAGGCATGATCTGCCCTTGACGAAGCCAAACTGGGTCGGGTCCAATGTCTGCAAGTCCCCTATATCTTTGTTTATGAGCTCCATTATGATCCTCTCCATAGCTTTGCAGACTAGACTTGTTAAGCTTATGGGGCGGTAATTACCAGGGTCCGTAGAGGCACCGCCTTTGTGGAGTGGGACCACAGTTGCCGTACGCCACTCCTTGGGCACGATCCTGTGGTAAGGCTGAGATTAAACAGCTGCCTTATGTGCGGGTTTAATTCCTCATTTAGCTCATGTAGCACACAGCCGGGGACACCATCTGGTCCCATTGATGCTGTGTTTTTAGCTTTAGAGAGAGCAGCTTTCACCTGCATTTTGAGATGTCTGGGAGGCTACACTCTGCTGGGATAGTTATCTCTCCTTTAGGGGAGAGGGGTGAAGTTTGCACTGAACCTGTCTGCCAGTATGTTGGCAATGTCTGTGGGTTCAGTGATTTTTGTATCATTTTGGACTAATTCTGAGCATATCTGGGAGTTTCCACCCAGGTTCCTAACATAGCTGAAAAAGGCCTTATGATTGTCCTTGAATCCATGGCAATTTTTCTCTCAAAATTGGCCTTAGTTGATTTTATGAGTGCTCGTATTTTTTACTAATAATGATCAGGGGTGACTTCCCTTTTATGGATTTTGTTCTATCATGTAATAGCTTTCTCCTCTTATTGTAAAGTTTGTTAATGGCTGGGGTCCACCAGACTGGACGTTTGCCCTTTGTGGAAAGAGTCTTGGTTTTATTTGGGATTGCCTGATCCATGCAGTCCTGGAGGTGTTCATAGAAGGCATTTGTAAGGGCTTCCAAGAACTTGGGTTGTGGTTTCCACTGGCTCAGGGGCCTTGAAGGATACCACACCAGTCTTGAGTAGTGTGAAGTTTGCTTTAGAGAAGTTCTTCACTGTGGTCTTTTTTGTTTGGGGTGGGGCGGATGTGGATTTCCAGTGAGATTAGTTATGATCAGATCTCACCAATGAGGGATATAATTCTGGTGTGGAGCATTTTGTCCCCATGTTTGTGATAATGAGATCTAGTATATTTTCTCCTCTCATGGGAACAGTGACTAGCTGTTCCATGGCATCTGAATTTATGAACTCCAGGAACTGCTGGGCTAGAAAGTTAGGGCTTGAGTAATGTTCCCAGTCTATATTCGGGTAGTTGAAGTCACCCAATATGATGGTGTTTGGAGATACATTTATACCCTCCAGTGTCTTCAGGAAGGCTGTGTGGGGTTCCTGAGTTTGAGAGGGTGGCCTGTAGTTTTGCCTATGGTTAGTTGCACCTGGATGGTTTCCGAAGCTTCGTGCGTTGCCACCAACCTGCGGGTGTGGGTATCCTTTATGAATATGGATACACCTCCTTTGTGGTGTGGTCCGGGTTTTGGGGCTGGAACGCATGATATGAGGTAAAACTTAATAGTGCCGGGGTGCTCTCAGGAGCCTTGAACCAGGTTTCAGTTACAGCACAGACATCGATGTTCTCCATACTGAGAAGGGCCTCAAGTGCATGCATTTTGAGATTTAGACTTCTGGCATTGAGCAGCAGTACCCTCAGTTTCTTCCCATTTTTGTTTTCTAGGGTGGTAGGTTTAGAATTTGAGCCTTGCCTAAAAAGGCACTATGGGGGTGGCAAGAGCCTTAGCCAATATCCGAATCCCAGGGTGACAGGTGCAAGCCGCCCCTCATGCAGCGTGGCTTGTCAAGCATGTCATCCCAGGCAGACAGACAATGGATCCCCTTTGAATGGCACCAGACATTAAGCCAATTGTTAAAGCTGATCATCTTGTCTCTATACTGTGGCATCATTCTTGGTGAAGGAAGGATACTGCTCAGGGTCAGGGTCATACCTGCCTGGGCTACATAATCAGAGAGCTCCTCTATGTCTCTTTTCATGTAGTCCAGGGAGGTACGTCTCAGGTTGTTCACACCAGCATGGACAATGACTGTGTCATATTTGTACTTGCCGTGGAGTGACCAGAGTGCTTGTGTTATGTGGTGGATTCTAGCCCGATAGACAGCTTACTGTGACCCTCTCCTTGTTCAGCCTGGTGAGTGGGACACCAGTGTGTCTGACTATGGAGTCACCTATGACAAGTATGTTTGGTGTTGTATTTGGCCTTAAGGGCTGTGACTGCTTTGCACACTGCTTTTGTGGTTTATGTGTTGCTTGTGGGGTGTCTTGAGGTAGCAGTTGTTTGGGTGTCTGCTTTGGAGGCCTCTGCTGTTTAGGTAAATTTTTACTCAGAGCCTCCGAGTATGTCTTTGTGTGTTTATGTGTTTGATTCAGTGGTGTGGTAGCATTATGTGAGGCTGGTTTTGTGGTGTGTGTAGTTGCCTTCTCCTCCTGTCTGGTATTGCCAGTCCTGAGTTGAGAGAGCTCAGCCTCCAGTTTGGCTAAATAGCTGCATCTCTCACAAGTATTTGTGTTGTTTGGGAGGAGAAGAGGGTTGTCTGTGTACATGAGGCAGTTATAACATTGCCTCAAGATTCCCAGATTCACCAGCTGGACCGGAGAGGAGATTGACAACTGACCTTTGGACATGCTAGAATAATATTGGGAATTCCTTAATTGAAAACAAGAACCAGTGGGGAGTGAGGGTGTAGTGCTTTAATTTTTAGTGCTGACTTATATAATTGCTATAGTGAGCAAGTGCCAGGTAACTTGAGTGCAATGTGTTACAAGTAACTAAATGCAAAATGACAAACAGTAACTTTCTTTCAAGTGAAACAAGGAACTAATACAGTAAGCAATGCAGATATCACTAGTGATCCACAGAAGCACTGAGAAGCCGCGTATTAGGTGGAATTAGCTTCCAGGGAAATAAGCAAACAAACAACAAGCATATAAACAAAGCTAGATTCAGCAGGCCTGGATCTAGTCTATGCTAGAGCAAACAAGGTGTACCAATTTCAGTAAGATACAGTTCAAATATTCGGGCACTATAAACCTTTAACCAGAAATTCCCAGCTCAGAAGGGCAGAGTCCAGCCTCTTCTCCCACAAGAGTGCAGACCACGAACCTTCTTATTGTAAAATAACTGGCCTGAAGCCCAAGTGCCTAAACCAGAACTAATACCCTTGGACACTGGGCTCTCAATCATCAGTTCCCAACTTAGAAGGATGAAAGCTACCTGTCCTGCCACCACAGTGCTTGCCACAAACCTTCCTAATGTAAAACAACTGGTCTGAAGCCCAAGTGCTTAATCCAAAAGACTTAAAATGATAGCTACACTTTAATCAAGTTACAACCAAGCAGTAATAAATACAATTGAATACTTTAGAGAATGTCTGGATTAGTGCTCAAGTTACACAAACAAAGCTAGATCCAGCAGGCCCGAATCCAGTCTATGCCACAGCAAACAAGGCGCACCAACTTCGTAAGAAGCAGTTCAGATATGCATGCACTATAAGCCTTTAACCAGAAATTCCCAGCTCAGAAGGGCAGAGTCCAGCCTCTCCTCCCACAAGAGTGCAGACCACGAACCCTCTTAATGTAAAATAACTGGCCTGAAAGCCCAAGTGCTTAAACCAGAATTAATACACTTTTAGAATAACAGACGCTGAGCCCTCAATCAGCAGTTCCCAACCTAGAAGGATGTAAGCTACCTGTTCTGCCACAACAGTGCAGACCACAAACCCTCTCAGTGCAAAACAACTGGTCCGAAGCCCAAGTGTTTAAACCAAAAGGCTTAGAATGAGTTACACCAAGCAGTAATAAATACAATTGAGTATTTTTAAGATGATGCAAAAGTAAAATGAAGTAGGTAGAAACACAAGTACAGTAAAAGCAGATAATTTTTTTTTTTTTTTTTTTTATCTGAACAAGTGCTGAGATCAAAGAAAAAGATTTGAGTGCTGAAACTAGAAAACTGGCTAGTTATAAGAAAAAAAAACAAGCTAGAGGGCTTCCCCCAAACACAGAAGGGCCTGGGGCTCAGAAGCCCACAAATAGTCTGTACCACTTAACAGGAAAGGCAGGAAATAAGCTTAATTTTTGTCTGTTTCCCAGATGCTCTCTTTGTACACAGTAGGAGTGCCTGAAATCAGAATATGATCTCACTGCACTCAGTTGAGTGAGCAAATGAGATGGGCCCAGAGGCAGGCTGAGGGGCGGGCAGTTTCAAGGCCACTAAGATTAACACCAAAACAAAAACAGGGAGGGTGGGTGGGAATAACTGAAGAGCAGAATAACTGCAACTTGAGTTCAATATTCCTTCAACACAGTTTAAATCAAATTAAATACTGTATTTTTTTTAAAAAAAGTGCAGATAAAGGTACTTAAATTCTCTTATACGTCCAGTTGAATATAACCAAGTTCTTAGCTGGCCAAAGCTGAGGGTTTAAGCAATAAAATTTCACAATGCACCACTTAAAAGGCAAGGACAGGAAATTACAGAACGCGCCTACCCCACACCTGTAATTACTAGCAAATAACACACTAGCTTCAGTTCAAGTTACTAAAGAGCAGAATAACTGCAACTTGAGTTCAATATTCCTTCAACACAGTTTAAATCAAATTAAATACTGTATTTTTTTTTAAAAAGTGCAGATAAAGGTACTTAAATTCTCTTATACGTCCAGTTGAATATAACCAAGTTCTTAGCTGGCCAAAGCTGAGGTTTTTAAGCAATACAAATTTCACAATGCACCACTTAAAAAGGCAAGGACAGCAAATCAAAGAATGTGGCTACCCCCACACCTGTAATTACTAGCAAATAACACACTAGCTTCAGTTAAAGTTACTAAAGAGCAGAATAACTGCAACTTGAGTTCAATATTCCTTCAACACAGTTTAAATCAAATTAAATACTGTATGGTTTTTTAAAAAAGTGCAATAAAGGTACTTAAATTCTCTTATACGTCCAGTTGAATATAACCAACACTCACACCTCAAATGAAAAAGTCAGGTCTGAAATATACAATCTAAACAAGTAAGGGCCTGGACAGAGCCCTGTGGGGCACCCTTACTTTAGTCAAGAATTTCAGCTGTCCAGTTGGATGACACTTGCCATGTCCTGTCTGTAAACCATGCAGCTGTCCATGTTATCAGGAGTACATCGATGCCTAGTTGTTCTGATTTATTTATCTGTGTTTGTGCATGACCCTGACAAATGCTGACATTAAATCTAAATAAATTGTCATAGCACAATTTTTCATTCATAGCTTCCATTATATTGTTATAGAACATCATGTTACAGGTGGTAATAGATCTATTTTCAACATATGCATGCTGATATATGGTTTCAAGTCCCAACCTATCCAGTTCTGACAATAACTTTATATGACCATCTCCATTATTTTTTGCACAACATGAAAGTAGACTTAAGGGTCTGTATTACTACTATGGGGTTATCCTAACCCCTTTCCATTAAATACTGGTTTAATAAGCACAGGTCTCCAATCTTGAGGGATTCCCCCATATTTATATGCCCTAGTAAATGATAGATATAATGGTGTCTCCCTTTTTTAATTTCTCCATAGGTTCATAGGTTTATACTAGGCTATCTGTCCTAAGGCATTTATAAGCCTAGCCCAAATTTTTTGCTTACGCCACCCCTTATATGAAAAAATACTGTGCCCATTAGTTTGTTGTGCCTCTGTCCAGCAGTGACACAGAGATGATTCAGGATAAACCTATGATCTCCCATCCACAGGTCAAGATTTCTCTTGAACAGAGCCAGCGAGGTGCTCTGCCTCACATGGATCGGGATTTTATTCCACAGCATAGGGAGTCTCTGAGTGATAAATCTATCCCTCCAGCACGTCCTATTTATATCCGTGCTAAGGTTTATGTCTTGCTCTAGTGGTTTTGGTGGATTTGGATTTTTGAGATGGAGCATGTCTATTAATTCGGGTTGGACATGGCCTTGTATGTCAGGCACATGTCACCTCTGAGCAGATGGTATGCAAGTGAATAGAGCTGGAGTTTCTTCAATCTGGCAGCATATGACAGATTTTGGAGTCCCTTTATCCTTTTGGTGAGGAACTTTTGGGGTCTCTCCAATTGCTGCAGATATCGGGTGAGATACATCCTGAATGGGGCATTGTACTCGATCATTGGTCTGATAAGTGAAGAGTACAGGGGAACAATGACCTCACTAGATCTGGATGTGAATCCCTTCATGATCAGGTGGGCAATGTAGAAGGTCTTTCTAACCACTTTAGCGTGAGTGTCAAAAGAAAGGCCACTGTCAACCTGGGCCCCCAGGTCCCTGATAACCTCTTCTGTGCTTAGTGGATTGCCACCTATATGGTAGCTTGGGGTTACCTTGTTTTTCCCCGAAGGGTATGACTATACATTTTTGGCGTTTAACTTCAGGCCATGGCTCTGGCACCAGCTATCTGTTTCCGTGAGTCCCTTCTGAAGGATATCCGTGTGTCCGATGTACTTTCCACTATGGTGCCCAGTTTGCAGTCGTCTGCAAACTTTGTCAGCCAAAGTCCTCCCATGTTGGCCTGTACTTCTGAGAAGTAGATGCCGAACAATAGGGGCCAAGGACTGAGCCCTGTGGGACACCACTTGTGACCCGGCTTGGAGTCTGACATAGCGCCAGCAACTCTAACCCTGTGGGTTCTGTCCTTAAGCCAGTTTGCAACCCATCTTGTGACATATGGGTTTACATTTAAGCTGGTAAGTTTTTCTACAATACCGAGTGGGTATTGTGTTGAAGGCCTTTGCAAGGTCAAGGCAGGCTGTATGGACTGCCTTTCCTCATCAATGGCCTTGGTGACTGTTTCAAGAAGTCGACCAAGTTCAAAAGGCATGATCTGCCCTTTGACGGCCAAACTGGGTCGGGTCCAATGTCTGCAAGTCCCCTATATCTTTGTTTATGAGCTCCATTATGATCCTCTCCATAGCTTTGCAGACTAGACTTGTTAAGCTTAGGCGGTAATTACCAGGGTCCGTAGAGGCACTGCCTTTGTGGAGTGGGACCACAGTTGCCGTCACGCCACTCCTGGGCACGTATCCTGTGGTAAGGCTGAGATTAAACAGCTGCTTTATGTGCGGGTTTAATTCCTCATTTAGCTCATGTAGCACACAGCCGGGGACACCATCTGCTCCCATTGATGCTGTGTTTTTAGCTTTAGAGAGCAGCTTTCACCTGCGCATTTGAGATGTCTGGGAGGCTACACTCTGCTGGGATAGTTATCTCTCCTCCTTTAGGGGGGGAGGAGGGTGAAGTTTGCACTGAACCTGTCTGCCAGTATGTTGGCAATGTCTGTGGGTTCAGTGATTTTTGTATCATTTTGGACTAATTCTGAGCATATCTGGGAGTTTCCACCCAGGTTCCTAACATAGCTGAAAAAGGCCTTATGATTGTCCTTTGAATCCATGGCAATTTTTCTCTCAAAATTGGCCTTAGTTGATTTTATGAGTGCTCGTATTTTTTTACTAATAATGATCAGGGTGACTTCCCTTTATGGATTTTGTTCTATCATGTAATAGCTTTCTCCTCTTATTGTAAAGTTTGTTAATGGCTGGGGTCCACCAGACTGAACGTTTGCCCTTTGTGGAAAGAGTCTTGGTTTTATTTGGGATTGCCTGATCCATGCAGTCCTGGAGGTGTTCATAGAAGGCATTTGTAAGGGCTTCCATAACTTGGGTTGTGGTTTCCACTGGCTCAGGGGCCTTGAAGGATACCACACCAGTCTTGAGTAGTGTGAAGTTTGCTTTAGAAGTTCTTCACTGTGGTCTTTTTGTTTGTTTGGGGTGGGGCGATGTGGGATTTCCAGTGAGATTAGTTTATGATCAGATCTCACCAATGAGGGATATAATTCGGTGTGGAGCATTTTGTCCCCATGTTTGTGATAATGAGATCTAGTATATCTTCTCTTCTCATGGGAACAGTGCCTAGCTGTTCCATGGCATCTGTATTTATGAACTCCTGTCACTGGTGGGCTAGAAAGTTAGGGCTTGAGTAATGTTCCCAGTCTATATTCGGTAGTTGAAGTCACCCAATATGTTGGTGTCTGGAGATACATTTATACCCTCCAGTGTCTTCAGGAAGGCTGTGTGGGGTTCCTGAGTTTGAGAGGGTGGCCTGTAGCATGCTACAATTTCAGTTTTGCCTATGGTTAGTTGCACCTGGATGGTTTCCAAGCTTAGTGCGTTGCCACCAACCTGGGGTGTGGGTATCCTTTATGAATATGGATACACCCTCCTTTTGTGGTGTGGTCCGGTTTTGGGGCTGGAACGCATGATATGAGGTAAAACTTAATAGTGCCGGGGTGCTCTCAGGAGCCTTGAACCAGGTTTCAGTTACAGCACAGACATCGATGTTCTCCATACTGAGAAGGGCCTCAAGTGCATGCATTTTGAGATTTAGACTTCTGGCATTGAGCAGCAGTACCCTCAGTTTCTTCCCATTTTTGTTTTCTAGGGTGGTAGGTTTAGAATTTGAGCCTTGCCTAAAAAAGGCACTATGGGGGTGGCAGAGCCTTAGCCAATATCCGGAATCCCAGGGGTGACAGGTGCAAGCCGTCCCTTGCGAAGCAGCGTGGCTTGTCAAGCATGTCATCCCAGGCAGACAGACAATGGATCCCCTTTGAATGGCACCAGACATTAAGCCAATTGTTAAAGCTGATCATCTTGTCTCTATATTGTGGCATCATTCTTGGTGAAGGAAGGATACTGCTCAGGGTCAGGGTCATACCTGCCTGGGCTACATAATCAGAGAGCTCCTCTATGTCTCTTTTCATGTAGTCCAGGGAGGTACGTCTCAGGTTGTTCACACCAGCATGGACAATGACTGTGTCATATTTGTACTTGCCGTGGAGTGACCAGAGTGCTTGTGTTATGTGGTGGATTCTAGCGCCCGATAGACAGCTTACTGTGACCCTCTCCTTGTTCAGCCTGGTGAGTGGGGCGTCAGTGTGTCTGACTATGGAGTCACCTATGACAAGTATGTTTGGTGTTGTATTTGGCCTTAAGGGCTGTGACTGCTTTGCACACTGCTTTTGTGGTTTATGTGTTGCTTGTGGGGTGTCTTGAGGTAGCAGTTGTTTGGGTGTCTGCTTTGGAGGCCTCTGCTATTTAGGTAAATTTTACTCAGAGCCTCCGAGTATGTCTTTGTGTGTTTATGTGTTTGATTCAGTGGTGTGGTAGCATTATGTGAGGCTGGTTTTGTGGTGTGTGTAGTTGCCTTCTCCTCCTGTCTGGTATTGCCAGTCCTGAGTTGAGAGAGCTCAGCCTCCAGTTTGGCTAAATAGCTGCATCTCTCACAAGTATTTGTGTTGTTTGGGAGGAGAAGAGGGTTGTCTGTGTACATGAGGCAGTTATAACATTGCCTCAAGATTCCCAGATTCACCAGCTGGACCAGAGAGGAGATTGACAACTGACCTTTGGACATGCTAGAATAATATTGGGAATTCCTTAATAATTGAAAACAAGGGCCAGTGGGGAGTGAGGGTGTAGTGCTTTTAATTTTTAGTGCTGACTTATATAATTGCTATAGTGAGCAAGTGCCAGGTAACTTGAGTGCAATGTGTTACAAGTAACTAAATGCAAAAATGACAAACAGTAACTTTCTTTCAAGTGAAACAAGGAACTAATACAGTAAGCAATGCAGATATCACTAGTGATCCACAGAAGCACTGAGAAGCCGCGTATTAGGTGGAATTAGCTTCCAGGGAAATAAGCAAACAAACAACAAGCATATAAACAAAGCTAGATTCAGCAGGCCTGGATCTAGTCTATGCTAGAGCAAACAAGGTGTACCAATTTCAGTAAGATACAGTTCAAATATTCGGGCACTATAAACCTTTAACCAGAAATTCCCAGCTCAGAAGGGCAGAGTCCAGCCTCTTCTCCCACAAGAGTGCAGACCACGAACCTTCTTATTGTAAAATAACTGGCCTGAAGCCCAAGTGCCTAAACCAGAACTAATACCCTTGGACACTGGGCTCTCAATCATCAGTTCCCAACTTAGAAGGATGAAAGCTACCTGTCCTGCCACCACAGTGCTTGCCACAAACCTTCCTAATGTAAAACAACTGGTCTGAAGCCCAAGTGCTTAATCCAAAAGACTTAAAATGATAGCTACACTTTAATCAAGTTACAACCAAGCAGTAATAAATACAATTGAATACTTTAGAGAATGTCTGGATTAGTGCTCAAGTTACACAAACAAAGCTAGATCCAGCAGGCCCGAATCCAGTCTATGCCACAGCAAACAAGGCGCACCAACTTCGGTAAGAAGCAGTTCAGATATGCATGCACTATAAGCCTTTAACCAGAAATTCCCAGCTCAGAAGGGCAGAGTCCAGCCTCTCCTCCCACAAGAGTGCAGACCACGAACCCTCTTAATGTAAAATAACTGGCCTGAAAGCCCAAGTGCTTAAACCAGAATTAATACACTTTTAGAATAACAGACGCTGAGCCCTCAATCAGCAGTTCCCAACCAAGAAGGATGTAAGCTACCTGTTCTGCCACAACAGTGCAGACCACAAACCCTCTCAGTGCAAAACAACTGGTCCGAAGCCCAAGTGTTTAAACCAAAAGGCTTAGAATGAGTTACACCAAGCAGTAATAAATACAATTGAGTATTTTTAAGATGATGCAAAAGTAAAATGAAGTAGGTAGAAACACAAGTACAGTAAAAGCAGATAAATTTTTTTTTTTTTTTTTTTTTTATCTGAACAAGTGCTGAGATCAAAGAAACAGATTTGAGTGCTGAAACTAGAAAACTGGCTAGTTATAAGAAAAAAAAACAAGCTAGAAGGCTTCCCTCAAACACAGAAGGGCTTGGGGGCTCAGAAGCCTACAAATAGTCTATACCACTTAACAGGAAAGGCAGGAAATAAGCTTAATTTTTTTTTTGTCTGTTTCCCAGATGCTCTCTTTGTACACAGTAGGAGTGCCTGAAATCAGAATATGATCTCACTGCACTCAGTTGAGTGAGCAAATGAGATGGGCCCAGAGGCAGGCTGAGGGGCGGGCAGTTTCAAGGCCACCAAGATTAACACCAAAACAAAAACAGGGAGGGTGGGTGGGAATAACTGAAGAGCAGAATAACTGCAACTTGAGTTCAATATTCCTTCAACACAGTTTAAATCAAATTAAATACTGTATTTTTTTTTTTAAAAAGTGCAGATAAAGGTACTTAAATTCTCTTATACGTCCAGTTGAATATAACCAAGTTCTTAGCTGGCCAAAGCTGAGGTTTTTAAGCAATAAAAATTTCACAATGCACCACTTAAAAAGGCAAGGACAGGAAATCACAGAACGTGCCTACCCCCACACCTGTAATTACTAGCAAATAACACACTAGCTTCAGTTCAAGTTACTAAAGAGCAGAATAACTGCAACTTGAGTTCAATATTCCTTCAACACAGTTTAAATCAAATTAAATACTGTATTTTTTTTAAAAAAAGTGCAGATAAAGGTACTTAAATTCTCTTATACATCCAGTTGAATATAACCAAGTTCTTAGCTGGCCAAAGCTGAGGTTTTTAAGCAATAAAAATTTCACAATGCACCACTTAAAAGGCAAGGACAGGAAATCAAAGAATGTGGCTACCCCACACCTGTAATTACTAGCAAATAACACACTAGCTTCAGTTCAAGTTACTAAAGAGCAGAATAACTGCAACTTGAGTTCAATATTCCTTCAACACAGTTTAAATCAAATTAAATACTGTATCTTTTT
Source organism: Protopterus annectens (assembly GCF_019279795.1). NCBI lineage: Eukaryota > Metazoa > Chordata > Ceratodontiformes > Protopteridae > Protopterus > Protopterus annectens. The sequence goes on along the minus strand of NC_056749.1, from coordinate 66,952,648 downwards.
TTTAAAAAGTGCAGATAAAGGTACTTAAATTCTCTTATACGTCCAGTTGAATATAACCAAGTTCTTAGCTGGCCAAAGCTGAGGTTTTAAGCAATAAAAATTTCACAATGCACCACTTAAAAGGCAAGGACAGGAAAGCAAAGAATGTGGCTACCCCCACACCTGTAATTACTAGCAAATAACACACTAGCTTCAGTTCAAGTTACTAAAGAGCAGAATAACTGAAACTTGAGTTCAATATTCCTTCAACACAGTTTAAATCAAATTAAATACTGTATTATTTTTTTAAAAAGTGCAGATAAAGGTACTTAAATTCTCTTATACGTCCAGTTGAATATAACCAAGTTCTTAGCTGGCCAAAGCTGTGGTTTTAAGCAATAAAAATTTCACAATGCACCACTTAAAAAGGCAAGGACAGGAAATCAAAGAATGTGGCTACCCCCACACCTGTAATTACTAGCAAATAACACACTAGCTTCAGTTCAAGTTACTAAAGACCAGAATAACTGCAACTTGAGTTCAATATTCCTTCAACACAGTTTAAATCAAATTAAATACTGTACTTTTTTTAAAAGTGCAGATAAAGGTACTTAAATTCTCTTATACATCCAGTTGAATATAACCAAGTTCTTAGCTGGCCAAAGCTGAGGTTTTTAAGCAATAAAAAGTTCACAATGCACCACTTAAAAAGGCAAGGACAGGAAATCAAAGAATGTGGCTACCCCCACACCTGTAATTACTAGCAAATAACACACTAGCTTCAGTTCAAGTTACTAAAGAGCAGAATAACTGCAACTTGAGTTCAATATTCCTTCAACACAGTTTAAATCAAATTTAATACTGTATTTTTTTAAAAAAGTGCAGATAAAGGTACTTAAATTCTCTTATACGTCCAGTTGAATATAACCAAGTTCTTAGCTGGCCAAAGCTGAGGTTTTTAAGCAATAAAAATTTCACAATGCACCACTTAAAAAGGCAAGGACAGGAAAGCAAAGAATGTGGCTACCCCCACTCCTGTAATTACTAGAAAATAACACACTAGCTTCAGTTCAAGTTACTAAAGAGCAGAATAACTGAAACTTGAGTTCAATATTCCTTCAACACAGTTTAAATCAAATTAAATACTGTATTTTTTTTTAAAAAAAGTGCAGATAAAGGTACTTAAATTCTCTTATACGTCCAGTTGAATATAACCAAGTTCTTAGCTGGCCAATGCTGAGGTTTTTAAGCAATAAAAATTTCACAATGCACCACTTAAAAAGGCAAGGGCAGGAAATCAAAGAATGTGGCTACCCCCACACCTGTAATTACTAGCAAATAACACACTAGCTTCAGTTCAAGTTACTAAAGAGCAGAATAACTGCAACTTGAGTTCAATATTCCTTCAACACCGTTTAAATCAAATTAAATACTGTATGTTTTTTAAAAAAATGCAGATAAAGGTACTTAAATTATCTTATACGTCCAGTTGAATATAACCAAGTTCTTAGCTGGCCAAAGCTGAGGTTTTTAAGCAATAAAAATTTCACAATGCACCACTTAAAAAGGCAAGGACAGGAAATCAAAGAATGTGGCTACCCCCACACCTGTAATTACTAGCAAATAACACACTAGCTTCAGTTCTAATACCATGATGGGAATGGACCCCATTCCTAAGTCAAAGTATAATTAGTTATATTATAATGGATTATAATTCATGAAATTAGTATTGTTTTAATCTTTGTCAGCCAAAAGTGCTCTTCACAGCACCCACAATGTGCCCAGTAATGACTCCTCCTGCAATTTGTATGAGGTTACATGTATTGGTAACATATCTAAATATGATTGCAGAGTCTTTTTTATAAGACCCATTGCTCCTTCACTATTGGAACAGTCTGGGTATCTTTCTTCCACATTGCTCTCATTTCTGCCCGCAGATCCTGATATTTTATGACTTTGTGTCTCTTGGTATACAAGAGACTTTAGTCACTGGGTGTGGTGATTTCAATGATCAATGCTACTTTTATCGTCTTTTCATGGATCACTAGATCCAGTTTTCTAGCATGGTACTGTAATTAACAAGGCACTTAATGGTACTGTAAGTTCTTGCTGAAGTGTTCTCAGGTCATTACTACTAATTCCATCTCCTACCTGTGCTTTGTGTGGATCCAGTTTGGATGGTTCTTTTTCAATATAATCTAATTTGATTCCAGTAGCTGAGGTTACCTGGATGTCACTAGGACAACTTATCACCCCTTTGTGAAGCCAAACTGTTTTGCATAGGATTTTGTAAATACATCTATAATCTGTTGTGTTTGAGAATATTTTTTAGAATCTGCACACAGTTTATCAATTTGTATGTCTTTAATCTTTCCACATCTTATATATCTATAAAAAGGTTTCCTATTATACTCAATATCTTGGGGCTATATTACAACATCAAACTAAAACAAGTTTGAACGTTGTAATATCAAACCCAAAAATCTGAAAGTTGAAAATAAAGAACCCACAGCACATCAACTTTTTTCCCAGGGAAAAAAAATTGGTGGGCCATTTTCAGGGCTTTGCTATTTCCTCCACTGTGGTGCAATCTCAGAGTTGGTATATTTAAGTAGGGGGCACAGCCCCCCATATTGGGGGGTGTGGGGGGCAAAGCCCCCCAGTTTAGTTTAAGGTTACATTTTTTTTTGTCACGGAACAGCAATTTTTTTCCCTGGGGAAAAAAATCACTGTTCTGTGTTTTCGGTTTTGTTAGATTTCAAACTTTAGGGTTCGATATTACAATGATTGAACTTTTGTAAGTTTGACATTGTGATATAGACCCCTATATATTTATATAAATTTTCTTTACATTTTTCTTGATCTTGTTTCACACTATGCTTAATGTGTTTGTCCAGCTTATTTATTTCAGTTTTCAAAGTTCTAGTTCAACCTCTCTTCAGTTTCTTATATTTTGTGTCTTTCACCTTAATCGAGTATCTTGTTCTTATGGAAATATATCCCCCTGACATTTTCTGCCTAGATCCTGATGTTAAACATTTTTTTTTTAATTTTTGTACTCAGTTTCTCTTTCAAAACTTTTTATGTTCCATCTGCAGTTTTTTCATTGAACACCTCACTCCAGTTAGTTTTACATAGTGACTGTATTTCTTCCATATAATCTGTAATTAATCTTCTGTGTATTGGTTTAGATTTCAGTTTGGCTGAATTATCTAGCAACAAACTAATCTTTATAACCCCAGGATTTCTGCAAATCGGTGATGGTAAAACTTGACTTGAAGTAGGAACACACACAATGTCTAGTATGTTCCATTCCCTGGTAGGTTTTTTTTACAGTCTGAAACAACTGTTGTTCCTAAACATACGCTGTGAATAATTTCCTTACTAATGTTGTTGAATCAATATTATTCCAATCTGTATATATTAAATTTAAGTCCCCAGCTAATATTATTCTTTCCTGCTGTTTCACACAAGAAATGTATGAATTCCTCCGCACTTGACTTTGGTGGTGTATGCACTCCAATTGTTATATGTTCCAGGGTTGTCTTTATTGTCACAGTTACACAGTCTATAGTATTGGTGTTATCATTAGACATGTAATAATTGCAGGTCTCATAACTATCTTTAATCCCTATCATACCAGCTCCACTTGATTTTTTGTTAGAATGTCTGTTACAGTAAAGACATTTATACCCTGACAGAACTGGTTTCCAGTCCTTGTTCTTTAACCATGTCTCACAAACAATAAACAACATCAATCTTGTGGGAATGTAGCAAATTTTCCAATAAAAAAGTTATTATTAATGCTTCTAGCATTAACAACCATCAGAGATGCATCAAATGTTGTTATCTGTAAACTGTTCAATTTTCAACCTGGCAAAAATCATGCCTAGTGTTTGTCAAATATACTGCAAAATATCTGCTGCACAAATTTTCTCCATTGATCTTAACAAATGCAAATCTTCCAGTCTGAATACATGTGTGTCAAAAACTAGGCATCTACATATTTCCATTTTTTAAAACAGTTTACTTTTTCCTTATAAGTATTTACACAAAATATCTTTTCATTCACAGTGACCTGACTATCCTTTCAATATATGATTTGTGAAAAATACACCCTAACACTAGTACAAGCTATACTATTTAAGAAGGTGGTAAAAACCACACTCTCCAAAGCCAAGAACGCAGCATCCATGGGACCAGACAACATTCCAGGCTGCGTTCTACACGAACTACAGAACGAACTGGCACCCCACCTAAGTACCATGTTCAATCATAGCCTCACCTCAGGCGTTGTGCCTGCTGAATGGTGCACAGTGACGGTTATCCCACTCCACAGGGGGGGAGCCACCATGGACCCCAGGAACTACTGCCCCATTAGCCTAATGAGCCTGGTCTGCAAGGCAATGGAACGTATCATCATGGAATTGTAAAAAGCAGATCATGTCCCCTAAACCTGATAGACTTATTTGAAGCAGTCACCAAAGCCGTAGACAAGGGTAAGGTGGTTCACACAGCCTATCTAGATCTTGCCAAGGCTTTCGACACCATCCCCCACTCTGGAATTATAGATAAACTCTCTAAACTAGGTATAAATCCCTATGTCACAAGATGGGTTGCGAACTGGCTCACTGACAGAACCGACACTATGAAAGTAGCAGACTCCAAATCTGACTTCAGACCAGTGACAAGTGGAGTATCACAGGGTTCAGTCCTGGGTCCTCTTGTGTTTGGTATCTACTTCTCTGAAGTACAGGCTAACACAGAAGGTCTTTGGCTAATGAAGTTCACAGATGACTGCAAACTAGGAGCTATAATTGAAACTCCTAACGATGTTGACACCCTACAAAAGGGCCACACTGAGACAGATACCTGGTGTCAAAGCCATGGCCTCAAGCTCAATGCCAAAAAGTGCATTGTCATCCCCTTTAGTAAAAGCTCTGTACCCATGAACTACAACATAGGTGGTAGTATACTTAACACCGAAAGTGTGATAAGAGACCTTGGGGCACAGGTGGACAGTAGTCTCTCCTTTGATAATCACATCACCACAGTAGTCAGGAAATCCTTCTACATGGCACCTCATCACAAAAGGTTTCTCATCCAGAAAAAAAGAGGTCATTGTTCCCCTCTACTCATCACTCATTAGACCCATTATAGAGTACAATGCCCCTTTTGGTATGTACCTCACAAGACATTTACAACAACTGGAAAGGCCACAGAAATACCTCACAAAGAGGATTACTGGCCTCAAACAGATGCCCTACACAGACCGTCTCAAAAAACTCCAGCTTTGCTCCATCGCATATCGCCTACTCAGAGGTGACCTCTGCCTAACATACAAAGCTATGTCAAACCCAGAGCTGTTGGACATGCTCCACTTAACGAAATCCCAATCCCTCTGATCTACATGCTCTAGGGACCTAAACCTTGTCACCACAATAAACAGAACATGCTGGAGGGATAGATTCCTGTCCCAGAGACTTCCCCTACTCTGGAATAAACTACCTATCTATATCAAACAAAGCTCCTCATTAGCACTCTTCAAGAAAAATCTTGATGATTGGATGGGAAATAGGAAATTCACCCCGGGGATCACCTCTGTGGCTCTGCTCGACAGTGGCACAGGAAAATAATTTTCTTGAGTGGCAAAAGCCAGGGTACCTCTTTGGCTGGGCTTGTATAGGCCCCAGGGCCAATAACCTAGTACCTACCTATGAAGCTTAAGGCTGTAAGTTTCCTATTAGCAGCCAGAGAATCCTTACAGATAAGATCATTTTTGCTCCTGGAAGCACAACACTATTCAATGTTCATTATCTTCTTTGCAAATGTAAGTATCAGTTCCTCTAATAATTGAATCTCTAATTACAAGAATATCTTTTCTGACCAGATCTGAAGAATCTCCAACTTCTAATATTATAATATCTGCTCTATCGTTACAAAGGAATGATCTTCATCACCATTAGACTAATCAATCCTACTTTTTCATTGTATATGAAATTTGCAAGCATGCAATTCTCATGCAGCTGACTTTGTGCATCCACAGTTTGAGCCGTGTAGCCACCATCTGTCTTTCTCTTATGGTTTCTTACAGTATTGCTCTTCAATCCTTTCATGTTTAATTTTAATTTTTTCCTTTTCACCTACCCCTTGCTTCTTTTTTATACCTTCTCTTTTGTAAAAATTATGCCTTTTTATGTAAACTGAAGGGTTTCTGATAGAAAAATGTTATCATTCCCTCTAATGTGTGTGTTACATAATAACACAGTGTCCTTTTTACTATGTATTCTCTTTCCTTTACAGTCATTGGTCAGTTTCTTTTTCTTCCTTGTTATTAGTTGTGAACTTCTTCCTTTCTTTCTTTTTTTTTCTGAATTCTTTGCTCATCAGATCACTGAAAACTTGCAACAAGAATTCCAAAATTGTCAGGGGCATCATCTTGCTTCATAGGGGTTGAATTATCTTTACAGACAATAGACACATCCTTTTCTAAATGGGTTCTATTTGCTCTTTGTCTAACATTATTTATCTCACCAGTTCAGTCATTAATATATGTCACAACAGCTCTCCATGCTGTGCTAACTGCAAGTGCAATCATCATCAGTAAGTCTAGATTTACTTTTAATAATGGTAAGCAAATCATCCAACTTTTGAAATGAGGAACACAGATCACCAGTGTTATCAGGTGTCACCTGTAAAACATGCATAGCATTTATTACAATTTGCAAGATAGCTGTGCTTTAGCAAATAATGAATGGCACACTCATTTAAGGAATCCATATTCAGCTTCAAATGGATAAAAAATAGAAAAGATAAAAATAAAGAAAGATTGTTTAAAAAAAGAATGCTTTTTGCTCAGTCGCTCTAAAAAGAAAAAATTAATAATAAGGAAGAGGAGTGAAAACTTTACAAAAGGAACACCGGCAAGCTGATTTCAGAAAAGCATTTGAGGTTGGCTTTGCTGATTCTAGTAATGAAGTACCAGAAGAAGCAGTAGAATTCAACAAAAGCAACCGCAAATGCTTTTCTGAAATAATCGTGTCTGTGTTTCTTTTTTAAAGTTCTCACTCTTCTTCCTTATTTTTTACTTTTTAAAGCAATTCAATAAAAAGCATTCTTTTTAAAAAATATATTTTTTATATTTTTATTTTTTTACTTTTTAGTCTTTAATGAAGATTTTTATATATTTGGTAAACGGGTATAAAATCCAAAATCCTAAAACCTAAAATATATGTAAGGAAGTTCCTGATTGCTCTACTCTACTAACACTATGTTGTTGTTTTTTTGAAAACACAATAAAAGCCAATGTGGCTAAAGGCATGTGATGGCCAGAAATGGTTGTGTTGCACACTACTAAGAATAGATCTAGATGATGTGTTTAATTACTCCCTTATAGATTTTATTAACACAGGTACAGTTTAACATCATTGTTCAATACTTTGTGTGTGTGTGTGTGTGTGTGTGTGTGTGTGTGTGTGTGTGTGTGTGTGTGTGTGTGTGTGTGTGTGTGTGTGTGTGTAACCATAAATACTATAAAAGTGTGTCTCCATTTTAACTTTGTGCAGTAGGTCCACCCTCTCTCATTGCTACTTATAAACCTGGACTGGATATGGAGAGACTTCACGGAAACCTTGACACTAGATTACTAGAATAAAGTTCTACTTTGCAGGTAAAATATTTTCCCTTCTAAGACTGGCTTTCAAATACTGAAAACTGAAACCTATTCATGATGGTAGGTGCAGAGCTCTCCAGTGTCCATTTCCAAACTGTGGAACAGTACCACTCATAATATGGGACACATGGGCAAAATGTGGAACATTTACTAACAGCCTACTTACACCTTCAACTATAAAGCACTCAGCATGCTTAAACGTATTATTGCATTCTTAAAAAAAAATTATTTTCATGTACTTCTATGATTCATTCATATTTACTATGGAGATCAGTTAAAAAATACTGACACTGAATGTGGGACAGGCCTTTTCAACACAGTACTGCAAGCAACATGGATTTTAGATTCAGAATGAGGGATGGTTGAAAGATGTAGGTTTATGCCTATAGTGTTTTTTTTAGAAAATAATGGCTTATACCTGTTGACTGGAAATACATTCAATCTTCCTGACAGACTACCAGTAATTGCTATCTGTCTACCGACATAATAGTTTTAACAATTTTGCGCTTACTTCCATAGTCATCTACTGTAATGGTGTTAGTAGTGTTTGCTCGTACCCAGTGCTGTTAAGTGCATTTATCTTCATTACCTCCAGATGGCGCCACACTTACCCTCCATGATGGCATTCCTTTCCGGTACACATTATTATCATCATTATTATTATTATTGTAGTTGTAATTATCACATGTTCTTCCTGCTCCCATCTGTGGAGTGTCTAGATATCCCCTATGTCTTAAAGAAGTGAGTGTGTGTGTGTGTGTGTGTGTGTGTGTGTGTGTGTGTGTGTGTGTGTGTGTGTGTGTGTGTGTGTGTGTTTGTATACAGGCATGGGTGTCTGCATATGTGTGTGTGCGTGCACACATACATAGATGTCTGCATGTGTATGTGTGTGTGTGTGTGTCAGGCATGCATGTGTGTGTGCGTGCACATGCACACATGCATAGATGTGTATGTGTGTGTGTGTGTGTGTGTGTGTGTGTGTGTGTGTGTGTGTTTGTATACAGGCATGGGTGTCTGCATATGTGTGTGTGCATGCACACATGCATAGATGTCTGCATGTGTATGTGTGTGTGTGTGTGTTTGTATACAGGCATGGGTTTCTGCATATGTGTGTGTGCGTGCACACATGCATAGATGTCTGCATGTGTATGTGTGTGTGTGTGTGTGTGTGCACGTGCGCTGCTGTGTGCGTGTACATGCGCAGGTGTGTGTGTGTGTGTGTGTGTGTGTGTGTGTGTGTGTGTGTACATGTGCAGGTGCCTGTGTGCGCACGTGCACGGGTGTCTGTGCGTGTGGTGTCCATGTGTGTGTGTGTGTGTGTGTGTGTGTGTGTGTGTGTGTGTGTGTGTGTGTGTGTGCACATGTGCGGGTGTCTGTGTGTGTGCATGGAATTCTAAGTCTTGGTGAGACAGCTTAGCTGACTTAAGAGTAAAATATTGTCCCACTGTCACTGTTAGAAAGCTTTCTGTTGAAGTTGGCTTTGCGAGACAGTAGAAAAAACACTAAGCTTCACTCTGCATTTTATCTGCTTTCCTATGAGAGCATGACAGAACCACAAGCGACCGCACGCTTTAGCTCTGTTTCGACCTGGACAGGCGCAAAAAAACGGCAAAAGACTGCAGGATGCGCGTCGGTCATGCGCTCCCTGGAGGCCTCGGCTCAGGGTTGTGCGCCCAATGCCGTCAGCCCCTAACTCCGTTATTATTGGTCCCGCCGGACAGTGGACTACCCATAGGTAAGGACTGCAGCAATGTGAGATGAAGAACATCACTAAGCTTCACTCTGCATTTTATCTGCTTTCCTATGAGAGCATGACAGAACCACAGAAGGACAGAGAGACAGAGCCACAAAAACCAACTACAGTAAAAGCATATTCTATGAAGACTAATCATAATCAATAACCACAGAATTCAAAGAGAACTTAAATCAAATTCTGTGAGAAAAATCACACGAGCAACACATAACTAAACACTAAAATAGGTACAGCTTTGTTGTTCTGCTCGTGCAAGTTCTGAAAGTCAGACAGAAGCTGTAATCCCTTTAAGAGCAGTAGCTTCTGCTCACTATAGCTTGCAGTTGCACTTGTTTTTAACAGTAATGATCAATAAATCACAAACCAAAACAGGATTGTACTGATAAGCTCTGGATTGTCCTCTCTGCAGTTTATGTGTTTATAGCTGACTAGGCCCCTTGGGATGGCTAGAGCTTGCCTGTCTAAAATCTGTCCCTTTGTAACAATCAACAGTGAATATTAAAGGTAAAGCAAAATACAAATTAAAGTAAATCTTCTTGTCTACAAGCTATCCCTTCCTTCCTGTAAATAGTTAAAAAACAGTAGCAAAGAATAAAATATAAATTCAAACAAACCTTCTCTTACCACTCACCTCCACAGTAAATCACAAACCAAGATAGGATTGTTTAGATTAGTTTTCTGGCTCTGGTCATGATCACACAATAGGCAAACTGAGGTGGAATAAATCAAACCCTGTGCTGTTTTCCTCTGCCTCTGTACCCTTTACTGTATATAAAAAAAAATGTTGTACATCTTTCTACATAGGTAACCAGAAAAAGTGCTTCCTGCTTTTGTGCAATATCTGCTGTACTCCAGTTCAGGTACATCAGTGGGTGAAGCACTTGGGAGCATAACCTCTGAGAATACATCATGTTCTGCCTTTCATTTCTGAGCTGCTGACTCTTTGGAGTTAATGTAGTGGTGTCACCGTAACTACCCCTGTGTTTAAGATGTTGCTCTCTAAACATGAACTGCAGGATCTAATAACAGTCCTGCTCCCCGGCTGCTTTTACCCTCTGGTGAAATGCTACTACAAATGGTGCCTTCATAGATTGTTACTAAGCTAAAGACCTGGTGGGGCTTTCTATGGCTAGCCAGGTTTCCCCAGAATACTAATGATGTCCTGTATCCAAATAGGATATTGAGGGCCAGGCAGTTTATAAGCTACCTCTGTCCATAAAGGGCATGGGTGCCAGGCCCCGTGTAAATTTTTCTATTCCCCATCCACTAATCTAGGTTATGCTTAAAATGGCTAATAGATGAATTCAGCTTCACATGGATGAAGCCTGTTCCATAGGAGAGGCAGTCTCTGGGACACACATCTCTCTCTCCAGCATGTCCTGCAAAACCGCACTTATGAGAGACCACATCAGTGAAAAAGGTCTATATCACATTGTCGAACTTTTAAAATTTTGAACGTCATATGGTTGACACCATATGATCAAACATTTAAAAGTTCAAATGTTTCAATGGAGATCTCCGTACAGTGTGGAATAGGAAGATGTTCCTTTCTGCACTGTAGTGCGATCTCGGAGTTGGCATACTTAAAGATCGGGGGGTGGGGGTGCAGGGGCGCTTGCTCCCCTGCTTAAACCTTTCAGGTAGGTTTTTTATTTGGTTTATTTATTTTTTTATTACATTTTCGAACTTTTAAAAGTTCGATCATATGGTGTCGACCATATGACGTTCAAACTTTTAACAGTTCGATAATGTAATGTAGACGCAGTGAAAACAACACCTGGGAAAGAAATCACTTGGCCACCATGGAGGCATGTGCCCTTTTCTCCACTACAGTGCAAACTCAAAGTTGGGGGGGGTGTGGGGAGTGCAGCTCCCCATTTTGGTGAGTTTGATTTACTTTGCGTGCATGCATATATGTTGGCCAAGTTGTTCCTTTCCCGGGTGTGTTTTCACTGATGTGGTTTTTCATGTAAGTGAGGTTTTGCCATTTTCATCTCAATGTAGTGGGATTTTGATTATGTGGGGTTTTGATGATGTGAAGTAGACCCATATGTATAAACACATATATATATATATATATATATATATATATATATATATATATATATATATATATATATATATATATATATATATATTAGCAGGGATTACTAAGGCAATGCTGGGGACAGGGGCAGAGATAGGATTAGCATGCATTGCTGAGGTGGTGCTGGGGACAGGGGTAGGGAGAGGGTTAGCATGCATTACTAAGGCAGTGCTGGGGACAGGGGTAGGGAGAGGGTTAGCATGCATTACTAAGGCAGTGCTGGGGACAGGGGTAGGGAGAGGGTTAGCATGCATTACTAAGGCAGTGCTGGGGACAGGGGTAGGGAGAGGGTTAGCATGCAGTACTAAGGCAATGCTGGAGACAGGGGCAGGGAGAGGGTTAGCATGCATTACTAAGGCAGTGCTGGGGACAGGGGTAGGGAGAGGGTTAGCATGCATTACTAAGGTGGGGCTGATGACAGGGACAGGGGCAGGGTTAGGGTGAGCATACATTACTAAGGCGGTGTTGGGGTATAGGGGCAGGGATATGGTGACCATGCATTACTAAGGTGGTGCTGGAGACCGAGGCATGGGTAAGGTTTACAGGGATTTTTAAGCCAGTGCTGAGGACAGGGGCAGAGATAGGATTAGCATGCATTACTAAGGCAGTGCTGGGGACAAGGACAGGGAGAGGGTTAGCATGCATTACTAAGGCAGTGCTGGGGACAGGGAGAGGGTTAGCATGCATTACTAAGGCAGTGCTGGGGACAGGGAGAGGGTTAGCATGCATTACTAAGGCGGTGCTGATGACAGGGACAGGGGCAGGGTTAGGGTGAGCATACATTACTAAGGCGGTGTTGGGGGATAGGGGCAGGGATATGGTGACCATGCATTACTAAGGTGGTGCTGGAGACCGAGGCATGGGTAAGGTTAGCAGGGATTTCTAAGCCAGTGCTGAGGGCAGGGGCAGGGATAGGGTTAACAGACATTATTAAGGCATTGCTGGGGGCCAGGCCCAGGGATAATGTGACCATGCATTACTAAGGTGATGCTGCAGATAGAGGCATGGGTAAGGTTAGCAGGCATTACTAAGGCAGTGCTGGGAACAAGGGCAGGGATAGGGTTAGCATGCATTGCTAATGTGGTGCTAGGGACAGCTGGCAGGGATGGGATTACCATGTATTTCTAAGGTGGTGCTGGGGGCAGGGGGCCCAGAGCCTTACGCACACTAATCAATTATGTGGTGCAGTAATCTACCATTGTTCTGTGTGTCACTTACTGAATTAGCCTCCATGTTTTCCTTTTAAATAATTAAAAACAAAAAATAAATAAATAAATATTTTAAAAATTATAGACACAGTTAGTTATTTATATGATTTTAACTCAATACTTTTCTTTTTTTTGTACAGTTGAACAATGAATATCTGTTTTTAAGATTCCAGAAAGGAATATTTTATAAGACTGAGTGTTAACTATTTATTCAGAATGTAAACCAATTTATTATGTGTTGCTAGGTACACCTCATTTTTGAACCACTGGAACTAGCGCTTTAGACAACTTTAATTTCTTTATAGCATTTAGTAGTTCCTGTCAATCAATGATACTTTTTGAAGGGTCCTTCCTTTTAGCTTTTGGTAGCACCTTATTTTCTTTAACATCATAAAATTTATCCTCATAAAATTTCCTCCACTTATGTACTATTTTAGGAGAGATTTTTAAACAAACTAAGGGTGTAGCTATGGGTGCTGCGTGTGCTCCCATTTTTGCTAATATGGTCATGCTCGACTGGGAGGAGTCTGTAGTGTTCACCAGTGACTTCTATCTTCACATCAAATATTATACTCGTTACCTTGACGATATATATATATATTATGGGATGGTGACACTGAGACATTGACGGAATTTATAGAATTTATTAATACCAGTAGTTCTTATTTGAAATTTACACACGCATTCAGTCATGATGGTCTGCCATACCTTGACACCTTTGTCTCTCCGGCTAATTTTGGGTTTAAATCAAGAATATACAGGAAACCCACTTTTTCTAACAACTATCTTGAATATTCTAGTAATCACCCAAAAAGTCTTTTAAGGAACATCTGTAAGGGACAGTTGATTAGAGCAGTTAGAATGACTTCAGACTACATGGATATGATAGCTGAAGTTGAGTATATTACGGCTATGTTCAGTGATAGAGGTTATGACCTTGGTATGATGCAAAATGTAAGCAAGCAGGTTATTCAAGGCTGGGGTTCTAGGTACACACCTTTGTTAGGAATGAATTCTCAAGGTAATAATGTTGTTTCCCTTGCTAGAGTTAGTCGTAGTGATTTAAATAAAGCTTGTGTAATCGAATATGGTCCTTGTAGTTATAGGATGAGGCAATTGGTTAATAAAAGTTGGTTTATTATTATGGCGGATGCTTCTGTATCCAACATTTTAGGTGATAAACCCCACTTTGTAAATAAAATGGGTATGAACTTGAAAAGGTTGTTAGAAAATACGGTGTTTCTGACTACTAACACTTCTAAACCTACACAGAAGTGTGGTAGATGCAACTGGTGCTTTGCTATTAACAACAGTCAGGGCACTAGGTTAAGCAACACTACCAACACCTCTATTAGATTCAAGGCATGTTATTGTACTACTAAACTTGCCATATATATCGCATTATGTTCAGCTTGTCCCACTTTCTACATTGGGAAGACTGAGAGACAGCTGAACAAAAGAATATGCGGTCATTTTTACTCTATTAGAAAGAGAGATGAGAAGAATGCCCTATATAAGCACATAAAACAAGAGGGTTCTGAACATAAATTCACTTTTAGTATTATTGACCTTATTCAAATAGACCCTAGGGGGGAGACTATAGGAGTTGGTTGTCTTATAGAGAAATGTGGTGGCAAATTTTTACTGATGCTGCCTCACCCCCAGGTTTGAATGAATCACTGTCTATTAAACCTCTGCTATACAAAATACGTTAGTGTCAAATTGTTTATAAACAAGTTGAGTCAGTGTTTTTATAGAAACATATGTTTTTAACAAATATGAATTTCAGAGGAATTTGTGCATTACATTTTATAGTATATATATGTATTCACAATATATATGTTTATTTCTGTTATCTATTTATTTTGGAATGTTTTTGTTTATTGTTTATGCAGAAAGTTTTAGTGGAGTATGTTGCTTTAAAATTTTTGGAGCCAAAACATCTATTTAAGGGCTGTAATTCAGAATGGATCTTTGTTCTGAGGAAGCCTGTATTGTAACAGGTGAAAGCGCTCAACTGTTATTAAAAGTGTTTTTATTTAGTCCTGCTGGTTTGCACGAGTTTGCTTCATTGGTTTCAGTTTCTCAAGCTACATAGTGTGGTGTCAGCGTTCGCCTTTTTGCTTGTTTTGTGGTGCACTTATGTACTATGATGAATCAATCTGCAAATCTTCATGTTCCTGGGCAATTCCTTATTTCCCCTCAGAAACATTTACTGTCATTCCTCATCAGAATATTATGCGTGTTATCTCATCTGTTATTTTTTTTTGCACAAGCCACTCTTTTTATCTTTCACATACTACTCTGATCTCGCCGTTTCCAAAATAAAGACAGAAAAGTGATAATGCTGTCCAAACTGTAAGTAAAATTACGGAGCAGTTATGCCTTTCTGTTATCACTTCAATCATGCCTTTCTGTTATCACTTCAATCACGCCTTTCTGTTATCACTTCAATCACGCCTTTCTGTTATCACTTCAGTCACGCCTTTCTGTTATCACTTCAATCATGCCTTTCTGTTATCACTTCAATCACGCCTTTCTGTTATCACTTCAGTCACGCCTTTCTGTTATCACTTCAGTCACGTCTTTCTGTTATCACTTCAATCATGCCTTTCTGTTATCACTTCAGTTATGGCTTTCAGCTGCCACTGTAATAAGCATCTTTTTTCATTACACCGACTGCTAGTTTTAATTGTGCCTGTAGTGATATTTTAAATTAACTAATTTTGATTAGACATAATGGAATCATGCATGTCTGTCTTTCTCTCTCTCTCTCACTCTCTATATAGATATATATATATATATATATATATATAGTCCAACTTACAACAGTTCAGTACCAGCACTTTATATATCCCAAATCAAACTGGAATGTCCAAGATTAGAAGTAAACAAGTTTATTGAATCTCCACAATGGGATACAATCTATCCAAACTAGGCTGACTAAAACAGTAACCACCAGCCGACAACATGAACTGTAGACTGCTTTTGCCCCCCCCCCCCACACACACACACATACACTTGAGTAATATGAGTAACAAACAATTTGTTGAATGGCTCCTAGCTGAACATGCCAGCACAGCTGATCAAAAATTAGCAGATCAAAAGTGCCACGTGAGATTACAGTACATTGGGGTTTGGGGTGATTTCCCCTTTCTCCACTATATTGCGATCTTGGAGTTGGTATATATAACTAGCAGGGGATGTTGGGGTACAGGGGGTCTGCCCCCCCACTAAAAATAATCATATCTTTACATATACTATTGTTGAAATCACATAAGTTTGGAGAAAAGGAGGAACTTCTTGGGTCTATATTAGAACACCGAACGTTCAAAATTTCGAGTGTTCTAATATCGACCCGTTTTCAGTGAACACTGAAAATATAGAAGAAACAGAAAACCAAATTTTTTCCTAGAGAAAGAATTTGGTTGTCCGTTTTTGTTGCTTCAGTATTTTCAGCGCTGTGGTGGAAAGTTACAGGTCGGGTTCAGGTAAGTGTGCGATTGTGTGGACGTGAGGGTTAGGGCAGGTTAGGTGAGTTAGGGTTAGGGCGCAGGTGAGGTGACTGTGCGATAGTGACGAAACTTAGGGTTAGGATTTGGGTTAAGTTAAGTGAATAGTTAGTGGTGTATGTATAGTTTAGTGTAGGGTTAGTTGTAAGGGTTTAGGTGTATGTGTGTGGATTGCTGTTTGTTTGATGTGCTTGTGTTGTGTGTATGTGTTTTGGAACAGCAAATTTTTTCCCTAGGAAAAAATTTGCTGTTCTGTACATTCGATGCTTTAAATTTTCGATTCATAGGGTTCGATATTAGAACACTCGATATTTTGAATGTTCGGTGTTCTAATATAGACCCAAACTTCTTTGCCTTCATGCTTTTGAGATCTCATTCTTGCATAGATAGCTTTCAGTGAAACAAAGAACAGACAGAATGTAACAGATAATTTCATTTTGTTGAAAGCTCAAACTGTACCTGAGATCTGATATTACATGCATCTCCCAGATCGGGCTGCACATAATTAGGTCTGATTGCTGCATTTTATGTCCACTTCAGTGTTTCAAGTCATCTTAGTAGCAGAACCAGTACTAGTACTTCAATACCCCCCCTGAGGCTGTACCACCTTTCTCAACAAGGACATAGGACAGTTGTTGGTGGGGTAAATTTGAGAGTACCCATCCAGTTATACAGGTTCTGTTGGAAAGATGATAATGCACTGCTTCACCTCTACAGGTAGCTTATTCCGGAGAAGGACGATACATTTAATAATGAATCTAGATTTCCATAATGTTCTGTGTATCTGTTCATTAAGATTTAAGTCCCTGGTTCTGGTGTTTGCTAGACTATTAGACTAGTGGTGACACACACAATCAAGGACAATGGGTTTCTAATGCATCAGTAAGTGCAGCACAGTTTGCCCTTTTAGAGTCAATAAGATACTGAATTTAAGAGACAGAGCTTATGGCCTATCTTACTAGACCTGAAATCTTATTTATAAACCTGTGGGACTTCCCTAGTTTGATAAGCTGAATGAGGTATATCCTGGTGGGGACATTGTACTGTATCAGAGCTGAATATAAAGGAATGATAGCATATTTAGATCTGGATTATATACTCTTGTTTATCAGTTGTGCAAAGTAGAGGAAGTTTTTGTTTACACTTGGCACATGATGATCAAAGCAGAGGGAACAGTCTGCCCAGGTAATGAGCTCCCAGACTGCATTTTTGTTTAGTGCTACAGTATTGGTTATAGTATATGATGACGGTTACTTGCAAAATGAAGCAATACTATAATTTTTGCATTTAATTCAAGTCAATTTTCATCATACCAGGTAGTTAATAGGTTAGCTTTCTTTTTGAAGGGTACAAGGTGTCAGAGGGGTCTTGACAATATCACCCTATTTGCAGTTATCTGTAGACTTAACTAGACATTATGATTCTCAGTCTGGAGATCAGAGAAGTTAATGCCGAAAAAGAAGGTTTGTTATATAGATTGCTGGAGGACTCTCAAGATTTCTCCTTACCACATACAGTCTCTACTTAAATCATTTAGTTTGCTTACTATACCAGCCTATACTTGCCTAGGGTATGATATCAAAGGCTATGGCCAGATCAAGATGCACTGTGCGAACAGCATGGCCCCTGTCAACAGCCTTTGTGACCCTCTCAAAGAAGTTAGCTAGATTTAATATGTAGGATCTCACTTTGATGAAGCATAATTGTTGTCTAGCCTAGTAATTTTTTTGATATCATAATTGATGAGCTCAGTTATTATACACTCCATGGTTTTCCAGATCAGGCTCATAAGCCTGATGGAGCTACAATTGCTAGGTCCATGGTAGGGGTTATCCTTGTGTAGGGACATCACCACTCTGGTACTGCACAATATGGGAACAAATCCTGTAGCTAAGACTAAGTTAAACATACAAGAGCATGTTTGGCACTATTGATTAAACATTCAGCTATTTTGTCAGATCCTGTGAAGGACTTATTTTTGGCCTTAGTGTTGACTTCAGAACATGTTCCTTGGTGATAATAGGGAGTGTACAACATTTTGTAATATGTGGGGTTTGTATAGATGTTTCAAGGATGAATGTTGCAGTAAACTATTTTGCTAGAATTTTGGCAGTGTCTGTTGGGTCAGAGTGAGTTGGTCCCATTTCGGATAAGTTCTGAACATTGCTGAATATTGTTCTTTATGTTCCTAATGTATCTAAAGAAGGACTTATAGCTTCACAAGCCTGCCTATATTCTTGGGTTGCTTTAATAGTTCTAATGGTATTTTCTATTAGTTGGTAATTTTTTTTTAATATTACCCTTGTTATGAGGAGTTTTGAATCTGCTGTATAATTTATTTTTTATCTCTTATTGTAAAGTTTACGAATGTTGGTAGACCACCAGGGTGCTTGTTTTTAATTTCTTATTGTACTTTGCTCTAGTTGGAAATGATAATTCTGTACATTTATGGGTGTAGAACTCCTTTATGAAACTGACTGCTGTATCAGCACCTAAGCTGGTTCATGATATAATTGTATGAGGCTTCCCATTTGAAGACCTGAAATTCAGAGATGATGGTTTCATGAGAGATTGAAATTTTGAAGATAAATGTCACAAGTTTATAGTTGTACAACTGGAAAAGGAGAGGATAGGGGACTAGCAGATGTAGATGCTGTATTTATAGGGACCAGATCTGGTATATTAAATCCTCTGATGGGTTTATTAACTATCTGTCTCAGGGAACTTTTGTTAATTAAGTCCACGAATGTATGTGCGTGCCCTATGTCAGACAGTTAGAGGTATAGGTGCTCCGGTTAATTGTAGAGTAGTTAGTCTTCCAGAATAGCAGAGGTCTAGTTCATAAGAAAGTCTTCAAATACTTTTAGAAATCCAGCATGGTTGTCTGGGGAGCTGGATGGTGACTATAGCAGACTCTAAAGTGGTAGTTTGTCTTATTTATTGTGATTTGGGGTTGTGTGGACATGCTACCACACTTACCATCAGGGCTGATGGCATAGTAGGCACAGAGCCTAGCCATGGAGGGAATATTTTCTTTATTTTTAAACCTAGTCTCAATAATTACACAAACATGGATATTTCTAAATGCAGGAAAGCCTCAAGGGTAAAGTGTTGTTGAGAATTCTATCATTTGTGGAGCATAACTTAATGTGGCCCACATTGGAGCCTGACAAGTTTGCTATATTGGAATCTCCATTAACTGTGCTCTGCTTAAAAATGGTACTACGGGGCAAAAGGGCAAAATAGCCTTTAGTCAGTGGCCAGAAAGCTTTCAGAAAACAATGTTGAACATCTTGTCCAATGCAGATACACACTGGTATCACTCTTAAATGACTCCATCTATTCAGCCAATTGCTGAAGCCACTGATCATTTCTTTGTACCATAATTTTTGGTGAAGAAAGGTTTACACTCCAGACCAGAGTCTATCCTGCATTTGTCACCTAAATCAAAAGTTGTAACATGGGGCAGTGAAGAAACAGTTTAGGCTCATTAAGAGTCTGTTATCAATAAACAAATGAAGTTCCTACATTGCCTGAGGACACAAAGTGCTAAGAAGCTGAAGCTGTCTCACCTTCCATAATGTCCAGTGCTTTGAGTTTTAGATGGAGAAGTGCTCAGGTAAAATAAATGTGACTAAGCATCTTAATTTAATTTAAATCTTGAAAAAGTCTAGAGGATAAACTACTTATAGGTTGTATGAAGGTTAATTCTAGTTTGTGGAATAATGCACCGGCTAAACTATTTGTAGGAGTAAGTGGCTGTGCAGGGAAAGAGAATAGAATTTTTCACTTTTATTTTATTAAATAAAGGAAGAGAGCAACTGGGGGCTTGAGAAATGAAGACTAGCTCACTGTAACAAAAGAAGCAACCCACATTCCAGCATCGTACCATGTAAATTACCAGCACTTATTGGTGGACAGAGGCAGTGACGTGATTCCACAAACAGGAAGGAGTGGCTAGTCTGAATTAGCAGTAGAGCAGTAGCTGAAGGCGTGGAACACTGACACAGAGTGCATCTTGGGAAAAACCTGCTTATGGCTGTGGAGGACAAACTCAAAAACATTTTGGAGGCTATTACAGATACTAGATGAATAGTCAGATCAAATCACTTGTAACTGTATAGTGCACATTACAACCCCACAGTGCACAGCTCAGCCACGTGCAGTAATGATGCCAAATTTAAAACAAGGGCCAATAATTCAAAAAAACTCTTAAAACTAAGCAAACAATAGCAGTTACACTTATAAACTGCCTCCAAGCAACCCAAACCTTTGAACTAACCTGTCTGCCTCTTCTCTCATTAAAGAAAAAAATAGTATTTAATTCTAACAACTAAACCATTTAAACAGAAAAATAGTGCAGCTAATAACTGGACTTTGATAGAATAAGATTAAGAGAGCTTAAAATACTTAACCCAGTTAGTATATGTTTTGAATGAAGTCGATAATCAAAATAACTTAAGCCAATAAAACAAATAGTGTAAAGTGATAATAAAAAGAACTTAAGTCAGATAGGAATGGCTAAAGATAACTTAAACCTGATAATAAAAAGAACTTAAATCAGATAAGAATGGCTAAAGATAACTTAAACATGATAATAAAAAGAACTTAAATCAGATAAGAACGGCTAAAGATAACTTAAACCTGATAATAAAAAGAAGTTAAATCAGATAAGAATGTCTAAAGATAACTTAAACCTGATAATAAAAATAATTTAAATCAGATAAGAACGGCTAAAGATAACTTAAACCTGATAATAAAAAGAACTTAAATCAGATAAGAACGGCTAAAGATAACTTAAACCTGATAATAAAAAGAACTTAAATCAGATAAGAACGGCTAAAGATAACTTAAACCTGATAATAAAAAGAAGTTAAATCAGATAAGAATGTCTAAAGATAACTTGAACCTGATAAAAATAATTTAAATCAGATAAGAACGGCTAAAGATAACTTAAACCTGATAATAAAAAGAACTTAAATCAGATAAGAACGGCTAAAGATAACTTAAACCTGATAATAAAAAGAACTTCAATCAGATAAGAATGGCTAAAGATAACTTAAACCTGATAATAAAAAGAACTTAAATCAGATAAGAATGGCTAAAGATAACTTAAACCTGATAATAAAAAGAACTTAAATCAGATAAGAACGGCTAAAGATAACTTAAACCTGATAATAAAAAGAACTTAAATCAGATAAGAATGGCTAAAGATAACTTAAACCTGATAATAAAAAAACTTAAATCAGATAAGAATGGCTAAAGATAAATTAAACCTCATAATGAAAAGAAGTTAAATCAGATAAGAATGGCTAAAGATAACTTAAACCTGATAATAAAAAAAACTTAAATCAGATAAGAATGGCTAAAGATAACTTAAACCTGATAATAAAAAGAACTTAAATCAGATAAGAATGGCGAAAGATAACTTAAACCTGATAATAAAAAGAACTTATCAGATAAGAACGGCTAAAGATAAATTAAACCTCATAATAAAAAGAAGTTAAATCAGATAAGAATGGCTAAAGATAACTTAAACCTGATAATAAAAAGAATTTAAATCAGATAAGAATGGCTAAAGATATCTTAAACCTGATAATAAAAAGAATTTAAATCAGATAAGAATGGCTAAAGATAACTTAAACCTGATAATAAAAAGAACTTAAATCAGATAAGAACAGCTAAAGATAACTTAAACCTGATAATAAAAAGAACTTAAATCAGATAAGAACTGCTAAAGATAACTTAAACCTGATAATAAAATGAACTTAAATCAGATAAGAATGGCTAAAGATAACTTAAACCTGATAATAAAAAGAACTTAAATCAGATAAGAATGGCTAAAGATAACTTAAACCTGATAATAAAAAGAACTTAAATCAGACAAGAACGGCTAAAGATAACTTAAACCTGATAATAAAAAAACTTAAATCAAATAAGAATGGCTAAAGATAACTTAAACCTGATAATAAAAAGAAGTTAAATCAGATAAGAATGGCTAAAGATAACTTAAAACTGATAAAAAGCAATGAAAGTCACTAGAAGCAGTTGTCCAGTTCTTGCATGGCATGAAAACCAGAAGCGTGTGGATTTAAAAACAAATGCCAAGGATTCAGAAAAAGTTCTCAGGACTCATCATGTCTTAAATGTATAAATTGTCTGTTCATTAAACTTTAAATAGCTATGGGTTGTCTTATGGGTGGCGTTCTATTTTAGTCCATAGCTATGTTTTATTTTCTATCCAATAGTCAGCTCCATGGTTTAGGTAAAGAAAGTCCTGACTATGACCCCAGAAAACCTGGGGTAAATTACTGTGCCCTTGTGTTGGAGAAACAGGCAGAAAGTGGATGGGACTGAGTGAGCAGTGATGACTCCTGGGGGAGAAAGGGTGGCAGCTTTGGTTAGCTGTGCTCACCAACAGCAAACATAAGCTTATGGACACTAGAAAGAAGCAAGACCAGGGATATGCACCAGGTGATGCAAAGCCCTGGTATGTGGTTGGAAGCCCATATAAGCAAGAGGAAACTGTTCATGGCACCTTCCCTGGTATGTGGGTGTATTAGACATTCAAGGTTATACAAGTGTCCATGTCAACAACAAAGGTATTGGTTCATAGATTCATAGGTTGGTACTAGGCTATCGGCCCTAGGGCCTATACAAGCCTAGCCATAACAATTCCCTGGATATTTCTTCCCACAATATTTATTTCCCTGGACCCATACCCTGGGATTGAGGTTATCAACAATTCCTTCCCTCACCAGCTGGGAAAGAAAAATGGGCTTCCTCTTCAAACACCATTATGAAATTACCACTTAAGACATAGGCGCACATAAATTAATAGAAAAGAAAACAAACCATATTAACATTTCCCATTTACATATATTACACATTATACACTTATACCTCATCTCTCTCTGGTCCTTTCTGGCTGAAATACCTGCAGTCAAGTCTCTCCCAGAATATATTCCTTCCAGTGTGAAATCACTTAAGATTATCCAGCTACTTCAGCATCCTCATCTCTCTCTGGCCCTTTCTGGCTGAAATACCTGCATTGAAGTCTCTCCCAGAATATATTCCTTCCAGTGTGAACTCACATAAGATTATCTAGCTACTTCAGCATCCTCATCTCTCTCTGGCCTTTTCTGGCTGAAATACCTGCAGTCAAGTATCTCCCAGAATATATTCCTTCCAGTGTGAAATCACTTAAGTATGTCCACCTTATCTGAAATAAAGTAAAACTGCTATAACCATTCTAGGACAACCCCATGGTAGCTACTCTCTACCTCACCAGTAAACTGCTCCTTGTTGTTTCCATTATCTCTGTACTTGGCCTGCTCTCCCTTGGTCCCTACTTCCCATTTCTACTGTTGTACTCATATCTGAGTTTTACCTCTTTGTCTCCTAGACCTCTCCTCCTCATAATCTGCCTCCCCTATCCAGCTGCATACCTTACCTCTCCTGTAAACCCTCCCTGGCTTTCTCTTCCTCCTATTATACTTCTATGCCCTACCTTTACTCCCACTGAAACCACCTCAGGTCAGTTAACTCTGATTCTCAAGCTGAATCCTCCACCCTCTCCTACTCAAATACCTTCTATCTGATTGTTTTCTGGGCTTCACCCGACGAGTGTAGCCCCACTCTGTTCGTCCTCGTTATGCTCATGCTCACTTCGCTCCCCATACCCTACCCCCATTCCCACCCACCCCATTACAATTTCCTTTATACCAACCTCTCCCTCCCCTTCCTGTTCCACCAGCCTCACAAACACCGCTTCCTGCAATATAACCACTCCCACCCACAAAATCTGTCAATCTTCACTATCTTACCTCATACCATTTAGTGGCTCCCCTACTGGTTCATTATATCAAACCCTCTACAATATGCATTACCTTCTTATTCCCACAACACTCCTCTTGATACTATCCTCCATGACCACTTACCACTTCCACCTTCAAAACCCACCCTTATGCTCTCCTACCTCCACATATTATCCACAAAACATATTTCCTATCACTTATGCTATCTCCCCAGCTCTATTTACCTCTTCCACCATATGTCTATTTAAACACGCCATCCCCCAAGTCCATACACCTACCTATAAGACTAAGTCTTTGCTATATAAACTCCAACTACATACTGCCACACTTTCTATTCTTAGAAAAACCTACTCTGCTCTGGAGACATCCATCCCGACCCAGGCCCAACTCCCACTCATACCTACCTTACCCCTACTAGACCCATCCCTTCCACAAACTCCACACAAATTCCTCCCCATCCATAATCAGTATGTACAGAACCTAGCCCCATCACAAAACCTGACTATTCTCTCACTAAATATTCAGTGCCTAACAAACAAAAATCACTGAGCTCTACAGTTGGATGGCTCATACTACCCCACACATTCTCTCCCTATCAGAAACTTGGCTAAAGCCACAAATCTCTGACAGTGAAATACTTCCACCTGGCTATAGTATATTTTGCTCCGACAGACTTACTAAAAAGGGAGGTGGAGTAGCTATATTATACTCCAACAGCCTAAATATCTCACCTTATCCCTCACCCATACCTAACTTCTACCCAGCAGATGTTATAATACTAAACTACCATTTGAACCTTCAAAAGAAATTTGCTGTTGCTTCCATCTATCTTCCTCCAGGTAACAATTTACCCACCCTTGAAAACATTCTAACCTGGTTCTCCCAAACCATACCATATGAAACCCTTATACTAGGTGGTGTCAATATTGACTGGTCAAAACTCATTACTGACTCACCTTAACTCAGTATCCACCTATATGGCTTCCACCAAATGATCTCATCTCCCACTCGCTTCCATAAAATGTCATCATCAAGTACTACAATTGACTGGATTCTTACCAACTCTCCTCACCACTACCATAATCCTACCACCTTACCTGACCCCCTTAGTGACCATCTCCCTACCTCAATCTTAAGATCCTACTCTCCAGCACCAAAACCACACCTAACTAGAGACTGTTGGAAACTATCCAATTTCAATTCCACTCAATTCAGCTCTATTCTCTCTAGTATAGACTGGACCATCCTAAAACAAATCCCACTAGACGACGCTGTAAGTATGTTTAATCCCACTAGACGACGTTGTAAGTATGTTTAATCCCACTAGACGATGCTGTAAGTATGTTTAATCCCACTAGACGATGCTGTAAGTATGTTTAATCCCACTAGACGATGCTGTAAGTATGTTTAATCCCACTAGACGACACTGTAAGTATGTTTAATCCCACTAGACAACGCTGTAAGTATGTTTAATCCCACTAGACGACGCTGTAAGTATGTTTAATCCCACTAGACGACGCTGTAAGTATGTTTAATCCCACTAGACGACACTGTAAGTATGTTTAATCCCACTAGACGATGCTGTAAGTATGTTTAATCCCACTAGACGACGCTGTAAGTATGTTTAATCCCACTAGATGACGCTGTAAGTATGTTTAATCCCACTAGATGACGGTGTAATTATGTTTAATCCCACTAGACGACGCTGTAAGCATGTTTAACAACACATTTCTGAACACTCTAGACTCCCTAGTTCCTTCTAGGAAAATCAGAATTAAATTTAATTTTGCTCCATGGCTATCTAAAGAAACAAAGTCACTAATGAAACAACAGGACAGTGCTTGGAAAGCCTGGACTAAAACAAAAGAACTCCCCCTCCTTCACAAATATAGACAACTAAGAAACCTATCAAAAAACATACTACATTAGATAACATATCCTACTACACCTTTGCACAGCTAAGCAACTCATCTAACCCTCGTAAATACTGGTCTACCCTGAACAAAATCCTCTACCCAGGCAGGCCTTCTAACCCCTCCCCCTACCCAGACTCATCTCCTGAAGAAACCGCTACCCTCCTAAACAAACATTTTATTGATACCATTCAGAATCTCATACCCACTAAGCCAAACTTAACTTCACGACCTACAGCACCCAACACTCCAACCTAAACTCAGTTCTCCTTTCAGCCCATTTCTACCTCTTATATTAAATCTTTACTTCTTAAGCTCAAACCCTGTTCTACCTCCACAGACAAATTACCACCTACCTTCCTTAAACTTGCTGCTGAGCTGACTCTATTGCCTACCCTGTCTCTGTACTAATAAACAGATCAATTCTTGAATCAACTGTTCCTACTTTGTGGAAATCCTCCTTCACTATACCATTACATGAAGGAGGGAACTAAAACTGACCCCACAAACTACTGACCCATTGCCATTCTACCCCCCCTCTAAGATACTAGAAAAATGTATTGACACACAGCTTCTTAACCACCTCATCAAACACAAACTACTCACCCCCGCCCAACATGGATTCCGTCCCAACCACAGTACTACCACTGCCCTCCTTTCCTTCACTCACACTATTGCAAAGGCAATGGATAACAATAAGCTTGTCTCTTCCTCGACCTCTCAAAGGCTTTTGATACTGTTTGTCATCCTTTACTACTATCAAAACTCTCAAATCTACACCTGTCCATATCCTCCCTAGCATGGTTCACCAGCTACCTAACCGGAAGGCAACAATCCATCAAATGGCTCTCATCCATCTCCCCCTTCCTTCCTACCCCCATTGGTGTATCCCAAGGCTCCATCTTAGGTCCCCTTCTGTTTAATGTATTCACCAATGACCTGTCTACCTCCTGCAAAGAGTCTTCCTTCATACAATATGCTGATGACTCCACACTTATATCTATCTCCAACAACATCTCCAAGCTCCATACCTTAACCCAACAAGCCTTCCTTTCCACTGAGCAATGGCTATCTGACAACCAATTGATTCTAAACCCCAAAAAGACAAAGCTCCTGCTCTTCCTTCCTCAATCTCTTCCTCATCATAAATCATCATTTTTCATCAAATCCTCGAACAACACAACTATTCAACCTGATACCTATACAAAACTACTTTGGGTCATAGTAGATGACAAACTTCAATTCAACCTCCATTTATTCCAATGCATAAAGAAAACACATCAAAAACTATGTCTGCTTTATCAAAACAAACAATTTCTCACCCCAGAGGTTAGACTGACACTTGGACAGGCACTACTCCTCCCCTCCCTCCTTTACGCCACCCCTATTCTCACCCCAGAGGCTAGACTGACACTTGGACAGGCACTACTCCTCCCCTCCCTCCTTTATGCCACCCCTATTCTCTCCCCAGAGGCTAGACTGACACTGGGACAGGCACTGCTCCTCCCCTCCCTCCTGTACGCCACCCGTGTTCTCACCTCTGAGGCTAGACTGACACTGAGAAAGGCACTACTCCTCCCCTCCCTCTTTTATGCCACCCCTATTCTCACCCCAGAGGCTAGACTGACACTGGGATAGGTACTACTCCTCCCCTCCCTCCTTTACGCCACCCCTATTCTCACCCCTGAGACTAGACTGGCACTTGGACAGGCACTACTCCTCCCCTCCCTCCATTACGCTGTCCCTATTCTCACCCCAGAGGCTAGACTGACACTTGGACAGGCACTACTTCTCCCCTCCCTCCTTTACACCGCCTCCATTCTCACCAACATTTAAGTCACCACCCTGAATAAACTCCAACAAACCTATCACAAAAATTGCTAGATTCATCACCAACTCACCATACAACGCACACCATTGTATTGCATTAAACTCTCTCCAATGGCTAGAACTCCCCCAACAACTGCTTCTATCTCAATTTCAAATACTACACTCTATTCTCTACAAACCCTCTTTCTGTCCATCTCTCTCACCCTTAGTCTCCACCTATACTCCATCCTGGACCCTCCGTACATCGAACCAACAGCTACTAGACATATATCAACCAAACAAATCTATTGGGAAAATACTCTATAAACATACTGTCACCAATGCCTGGAACAAGCTCCCCTTAGCCTACGGTCCATTACCCACTACACCCAGTTTAAAAATGAACTAAAAACTTTTCTACTTAACTCCAAGACTTGCTCCTGTCCTGAACCCACCTAGTCTCCCTCTCCTGTCTCACACTTTTCTACACATCATTCTCTAAAAAAAAAAAAATGTTATGATAGAACTTTATGTATGTATTTTATGTATTAACAGCTTTGTAATTGTCCTCTTCTTACTCAATTTTGCTATTGTTTGTACTCAACGTTGTTATTATTAACAGCTTTGTAAATCCTTCACCTATGTTAGTACTATACTTCTGCATGCAATCAATGTACTATTATACAATTCTCTGGAGCTTTTCTCCTCGGGTCTCCACAGAAAATGGGCCAAAAGCTCAGTTGGACTAACCTGGTTAACAATGACAATAAATAAATAAATAAATAAATAAATAAATAAATTATACACTTTCTTTCTTTATAATAACTTTTTCAGTTCAACATTACATAAACAACTCAATTCCTGCCTTCCATTAAATTTCATTCCTCATCCTGAACATTATTCTCCAGGTCTATATTATAAAGTCTAATGCTTACTTCATCAAATACCTAAACGTCGACCCATCATCATCGAACTGCATAAATACCAAATGCCCTAAACCGTGAAATTCAAAAAGATTAAGTATCATACTTATCCCACCCCACCGCTCGCTGCATATTATCTACACAAACTAAATAAACCCCATACATACACTAACCAAAACCCTACTTCTAACCCTAAACTAAACCCTACTTCTAACCCTACACTAAATCTTACATATACCACCATGTATGCACTTAACGTAATACGCACCCTAACCCTAAGGTCTGTAACTATCGCACACTTACCTTAAAAAGCTAAACCCAAACAAACTAAATAATCCGCACACATACACTTAACAAAACCCTACACTAAATCTAACATACATTACCATCTGTGCACTTACCTTAACCCGCACCCTAACCCTAAGGTCCATAACTATCGCACACTTACCTTACAGAGCTATACCGTTGAAGGCCAACCATGATGATTCGACATTTCCGCTTTTGCTCTTCTGGACGATCAATGTTTTTGCAGTTTGATGAAGATGGGTCAACTTTTAGGCGTTTGGGTAAGTAAGTGTTCATCTTTTTAATATAGACCCTTATTCTCCATGGATTATTCCCACAAATTCCATTTATTTCTGTGCAACTTGCTCATTCCCTTTTCTTCCAATTATTTTATCTCTTTTACAATATTCAGTACTTCAAATACAGTTGGTTTATATTTTGATTTCTATTTTCTAGTAATTGCTTTTTTAGCTGCCAAAAGAATTAAACTTAATGAGGACTTACTACATATAGTGAATTTAGATTCTGTGTCCCAGCTCAAGAGAATCATTTTCTTAGTTACAGACATTTGTTCCTCAATATTTCTGGCAGAGTACTATATAAGGAATTTTTTAAACCTGCCAGCTCATTACACTCACAACACATATGTTCCCATTTACCTCTTTCTTCCATGTCATACCACTGACATTTGGTATCTACATGAGAAAAAATTATTTGAAGTTTGCTGGGGGTATAAAATAGCTATGCAACACTTGCAAGCAAAAATCCTAAATTTTCTAGATTCTTAATTCTTATAGTTACATATTTTATATGCCATACTAATTATCTACTTTTTAAAAGCAGCTTCTGTTCCAGATTTGACTAAAAATTCTACCAGAAAAGGTCATTCATTTAGGACTCCTCTATTCTTTTTTCTTTGGCTCTACTCAGATATCAATCCCTGGTAGAGAAGGCAGTCCGTAACTGCAGTCAAAATTTCTTCTTGCCTTCATCTCACCCTTCCCTCTCTAGTACTCTATTACCTTTCCCTCTCTAATTATTTGCCCCCAGTACCTTGGTTCCTTTGTCAGTTTCCTCCAGAAAATTCCAGCACCCCTCCTGCCTATTTTCTGTACCCTTACTTGCAGTCATCGCTATTGGCAAAATCTCCTTTCTCCATTCCTGTGTTGTTTATATCTTAGAATATCCTGTATGGTTGTTAGTATTCTCCTAAGGGATCTGCATCCAAAATCCCACTCTCTCCTTATTTTTGAGAACTCATCTTCATCACTATCCCTGTCTACTTCCAATTACCTTCTGCTTGTCTTTTATATATCTATCTATATATATATATATATATATATATATATATATATCTAGAGAGAGAGAGAGAGATGTGTCTGTGTATATGAACCTTAATTGTCTAGCTCTAAAATATCCATTCAAATCAGGTAATCCTAAACCACTTTGTTCTATTAGGAGGATCAACTTATCCCATTTAACTCTTGCCCTCTTTCCCTCCCAGATAAATTCATTTGACTCTTTACAGATTATTGTGCACAACTTCACTTGTTTTTTTTTTTTTCACAAAAATGCTTTATTCTTTTTATAATGCAATAATTTAACAATGTAATAACAGGAAAATAACAAATACACTATACAGTGTCCATAACAAATATGATAAATAATATATATAGGAAAATACTTAGTATTTTTCTAAATGGTTAAACAATTTCTTCCAAGCAATAAATTATGAGTTGTGTTATTTGTTCTTGTTTTTATAGTAGCAATCTCTTTTCTACAAATAAACTTTGCAAGGTGAACAAATTCAGTTTTAAAGACAGGAGTAGATTGGGATTTCCAATTTTTGGTAACAATTTTTCTTGCTAAAGAGAGGATTGACCACAGTAAAATTATTTGATTTTTAGGGATGACTTCAGGAACTGGAACACTGAAAAGGATAAGGGAGTAGGAGATTATACAGTTGTCATTACATAGAGCTTTACAAAGGTATCCAAAATCTGACCAAAATGGGGAAATTACTTTATAATTAGCAATCATGTGTATCCAGTCATCATCAGGATGTCCACATCTCCAGCATTTTATTTCATCTTTCTTGCACATTATTGCTAATCTGTGTGGGCTAAGAAAGCATTTATAGAAGAAATTCCATGTGTATACATACCAGAACAAGGAAGATGTGGACTCTCTCACTGACTGTAGACAAAGTTTTTTTATCCTTTGCTGAGATTTCTTGTTTGTTACCATCACTGGAATAATTCCAAAAAAAAGTATCTTTTGCCTAAATAATTTCTGAGGATTTTATAAATTATAGATGTGTATAATGTATTCTTGGGGGAGCCATTAATAATTGTTGAGATAAAATATAGTTTTTTTTAAGGTACTGTTATTGTATGACTCTAGTGAAGATATGAGCTTGGCATATATAAATTCCTTACAAGTTTGGATGTCCAGCCAATTATGGTTCTGCAAACTATATTTGGCAATCAGACAGTCTGAAGAAATTATTTTATTAGCTGAGAGAAACCGTTTCCAATACAACAAGTCACCCTTTTTAGATTCTAGCGTTTTCTGAGTATCAAAAGATATCAAGCAGTTGTTTTTGAAAGCAATAGGAAAAATAATTAAGTTCTTGATCAAGTGATTAGAAATCATAAGCTTTTTAAACAGCAGTAATAATTGGCTTATAAGAGGTATGAGAACAAGTTTCAATCTCTCACTTTGAATGTATATTTTTAAAGATCCATATAAAGATGCTTCTATGTATTTGAATGTAAGGTTCAAGCAATGTCTTATTGTTACTCAAAAGTAAGCTTCCATGAATTAGTATAAGAAGTATTATTCCAAAGTGACACTATGTTAATAAATCCAAAATTAACATATAAAGCAATATCTGGGAACCCTGTACCCCCTTCATCATAGCTTGAGGTGTGTCAAAAAAGAGAAATTCTTGTTTTTTGGGTAACAAAGGAAGTTAAGTAGAATGTTTATTGTCTTTTTAACTTTAATAGGTGGAAGAAGTAAAATGCTGGGTAACAGTATCATTTTAATTAGAGTTAGTCTGTCTTCAAATGTGAGGAACCATCTATTCAAGCTGTCAACTAAACTTGTGATTAAGTTTATAAGTTGTTGGTAGTTGTGAGTGATTTTTTTTATAATTTCATTCAATAAGGACATCCAAATATTTAATATGTGTACCCTCGCATTTTACATCTGTTTGATTTGAGTTTCTTAGTGACATTTTTATTTATTAGAAATGTTTGAGTCTTATTATGATTAAATTTTAATCCAGAGATATTTGCAGAAGAATGTAGATTATTTAATAGGTGTTCTATTGCATTTTCAATATCATTAGAGGTTATTAGTAGATCGTCAGTAAACAGCTGTATCTTAAGGGAGAGCTGTGCAAGAGGTTCCATAGCAAGGGCAAAGAGTAATAGGGAGGGGGAGCACCCCTGCTTAGTACCTCTTAATATTTCAAATGGGCTACATAAATAGGACTCAATCTTTACATAAGATACTGAATTTTTATATAATTTTTTTAATTAATCCAACAAAAAAGGAGAAGTTATTTTTTTGTAGAACATTAAAATGATATGGCCAACTTTAGGGGTGAAGATTTTGTCTATGTCTAAGCTTAAAATAGAAAGTTCATTCTTTTTTTTATTTTCTAGGTCTATTAAAGAAAGAAATCTAATTCCATTATCTTGTACCTTTTTGGTTTTGATAAAACCAGTTTGGTCATCATGAATTAATTCTTGAGGTATGCTATTTAATCCATCGGCTAGGATAGACATAACTATCTTGTAGTCTGTGTTCAGTAGGTATATTGGTCTATATGTTGTACATAGGCTGGGTTCTTTATTTGGTTTTAAAATGGGAGAAATAATAGAATATTTCTATGAGGGAGGGACATTTGCTGCGGTTTTGACTTCCTGAAATGCATTGTCAGATTTTCAAATTATCATCAGGCAAAAGTTTATAAAATTCCAGGATTAATGCTCTGTTTGTCTTGAGATTTTTTATTTGTCCCTTTAATTCTTTGTAAGAAAAGCATTTATATATATTAGTAATGTTGTGCTTAGATAATTCCTTCTGAATATTGTTTTTAGGAAGCCATATATACTTTTATCATTCATAGATGGATTATTGTTATTAATATTCTCATAGTGTTTCTTAAAACATAATAAGATATTTTAGGTCTGTGACTTTAACTGTCTGATTATTTTTAATGTGTACAATTTCTGTTATATGATTTCTTTCATTTAAATGTTTGGATCTAATTGCAATCTTGTGAAGACTCTCAGGGTTATTTAAGTAAGATTGTAATCTGATTTATTCCAGATTAATTGAGATTTTATGTTGCATGATATCTTGATATTCCTTGTTCAGTTTGCTTATGTCAGTTAATGCAGATTTGTCATTTGTTGTTTTAGTTTTAGTTTATCAATTTCTTTTTGTATGTCTACTAGTTTTTTTCCCATTTTTCCTTTTGTTTATATGCCAACTTTTGACTTTATCATATAAGACTACCTTTAGAGTGTCCCGTAGGATTATATATGAAACCTCTCCATTATTACTGACGTCCAGATAATTTGTTTCTTTGAGAAATCATTCTTTGAATCCTTGTACTATTACTAGATAAGCAGGTCATCTTTGGCAGAAGTTTAAAGGACCAGTATTGAGTGTTATATTGAAGGTGATAGCATTGTGGTCAGACATAGGGCATGATGTCAACACTTCATTATTTTGGATAGTAAGGAAGTAGTTACTAAGACTTTATCTATGTTGCTTTGCATGCCAAACCTGTAGCAATAGTGATAGTATTTCAGGGAAGACAATCAATATGGATTAGGTTCCTGTCTTTTATGTAACTGTTTAGATGTTTATCTACGGCGACATTCTGAAGGGATTAGAGCTTGTAGTATCAGTGGGAGACAAAATACAATTAAAATCACCTATTAATAGTAATTTACCTTTAGATCTTGCTGTTATAGTGCCTAAATATGTTTAATATTTTTTGTCCCAATACTTGGTATCCAATAGGTATTAACAAAAATATGCATCTTTTTATCCAGTTTTAGTATAACCAAAGCAAACATACTATCATTGCTTGAATGCGAGTCAACTATTTCTGGAATTCTCACTGATTATTTTGTGTAAAATTAAGACACCTCTTCTATTATGGTTGGAAGTATGAACTTATCAGAATCTTATAATCTTTGCATGTTAATTTACTTAGATCCTCTAATGCCTAATGAAATTCTTGATTAAATGTAAAATATGCTTTATGTAAAATTAAATATTTGTTGACACTACTCCTTTTCATAGGGGTGTTCAACCCATTGACATTTAGAGATAAAATGCTAAATGTTGTCATCTAGTAGAGACTGCTATTTTAAGTAGAATAAAAGGGTGTTTTCCTTGTTTCATTATGTCACATTTGAAACTGTTATGGATGATATAAAAACTCTGAATTTAAGAAAAATAAAACTGTACATTTTAACAACTTTCTGCATGAATGAACTAGATCAAAGATTGCTATGTTTCTCATAGAAGCCACAAAATAATTCTCTCATGACATCTAGTGGGTTAATAGCAGGTAAATATCAAGCAGATGGGATACAGTATATACATTTCTGCTGAATAGTTGCATACTTGAGTGGTTTGGTTAGCTTTTACATACCTACATCAACTTTATTACAAGCTGAGATAAGTATAAACTTGCAGTGTTATAAGATAGTACTGCATTTTATTTTTTTCTGTTTTATTGTTTCATTGAATATTGTGTCAAAAATAGTACTGCATTTATTTGCTTATTTATTTGTTACACTGAAAATAATGAGCTCTTTCTCTGTCTGCAGTTAGTGGGTTTATTCTACTCACTTCATTGATATTCAGTGTAGAAGTCTTACCCTAGAGGGTTTATCTGTGCCTTAAAGTCTTAGTCCCTTATCTCTGAAATTATTTCTGCTGAATAGCTGCATACTTGAGCTGTTTGGTTAGCTTTTACATATCTACATCAGCTTTATTACAAGCTGAGATAAGTGCAAACTTGCAGTGTTATAAGATAGTACTGCATTTTATTTTTCCTGTTTTATTGTTTCATTGAATATTGTGTTAAAAAGAGTACTGCATTTATTTGCTTATATGTTTGTTTCACTGAAAATTGTGAGCTCTCTCTCTGCAGTTAGTGGGTTTATTCTTCTCACTTCATTGATATTCGGTGTAGAAGTCTTAGCCTAGCGGGTTTCTCTGTGCCTTAAAGTCTTAGTCCCTTATCTCTAAAATTATTTCTGCTGAATAGCTGCATACTTGTGTTGTTTGATTAGCTTTTACATACCTACATCAACTTTATTACAAGCTGAGATAAGTACAAACTTGCAGTGTTATAAGATAGTACTGCATTTTATTATTTCTGTTTTATTTCATTTAATATTGTGCTAAAAATAGTACTGCATTTATCTGCTTATTTATTTGTTTCATTGTAAATTGCGAGCTATTTCACTCGCTGCAGTTAGTGGGTTTATTATTCTCACTTCATTGATATTTGGTGTAGAAGTCTTAGTCTAGAGGGTTTCTCTGTGCCTTAAAGTCTTGCCCTGGGATTCATGAAGCTTGCGCCAGGCGCAGGCATAGCATAGGTGGTATAATGCCAAATATGGCCGCCAAGTGATTCAGGTATGATCCAATTCCACTTGCACTACCAGCATACGCCAGATCTGCGCAGCTCTCGGCTCATGTATGCTAATCACCCCATGCACAGTAGTGCAGCATGCAAATGAAGGTACATAGTGATTCATGAAGTGGTGCAGGCGTAGCGTAAGCATACAGAAATGTAAACCAAAAAAAAAATGGTTTACATTTTTCCAAACAGAACATCGGAGCCATGAAAGCAGACCAAACCTACATATTACAAAGTTAACATATGCTAATGGCTAAATATACAGCCAATGGCATAAAAAATATGCACAACACATAAAAAATAACATTTAATGTCATGGCCACACTAACGCAAAGTACAACCACAGGGCATATGTGCACAAACGGGAACACAAGGAAAATATATACAGATTTCATAAAACTGCAATGTAACACAAATCATGATTTCACCATAATAGTCAATGGTATGCATGCTACACCACAACCAAGCTGCAAGGGTTGCTAAGAGTCTGTGACAGTGTTCGGCACGGTAACTATGAATTAGTAGTCAATGCTATGCAAATGAGGCAAGTAATACTGCATTGCAAACGTCCCACTGGCCTAAGGATGTACCATACAGTGCAGCGGTACAATACCGAGGAGTGGCCTGGAGGTATACATGACATCAGCAGTGGGATGTGCCACCGTAGCTGTAAGCACATTGGGGCATTGCAAATCCGGGTTGCCCATTGCTAAGCAAAGCCGCAGGATAGGGGTGTGGATGTAGCCATAGCTTTGCTTAGCTGAGAGCACACATGGTGCCCGAAAGCACATGTGTACATGGATGACAACACGCTTGAAACCTGGTAAACGGCTGCATGTGGCATG
Organism: Protopterus annectens; assembly: GCF_019279795.1. Classification (NCBI taxonomy): domain Eukaryota; kingdom Metazoa; phylum Chordata; order Ceratodontiformes; family Protopteridae; genus Protopterus; species Protopterus annectens. Next base: position 66,916,161 of record NC_056749.1, on the reverse strand, counting down.
CACCACATCTGAAACAGGAAGGTTATGGGAAGACAATAAGGAAATGCCGCAGTAGGGTAATTGGAGTACAACTGAGTAATTAACACCTATTAACTCACAGTAGGCCATTGACGGCAGCTAACAAGGCTGCTAGTAGCAACCTGCAGAACAGGATAGGGGAGGTGTCAGATTGCAAAGAAAAGAGAACTATCACCACAGAGCAAAGCAAACCTGCAGTAGATCAGCTATAGAACACATTTCACAACACATTCCTGGTTTGGGAAAGTACAAAACAAGAAAGCAGGCTGCTGGGTGCATGCCTGACAATGGGAGGGGAATCGTTAAGAAAAGTGAAGGCAAGGGTGATCCGGTGATCATGTGATCCATGGCAGCTAAATGTAATTCAACACCAAAGGCACCACAATAGCAGTACCTGTGGTAAAACACATAAGTAAGATATCCTGCAGCTCTGATTGTACATACACACCCTATGACATCATCAGTGTTCAAAGCACAATAGTATAAAGTATGAAGGCACCTCACACACACGCGTGTATTCCCAAACACTGCACCATCAGTGTAAACAGATGGGGAACTTTTACAATGTACTTGTTGGGAGCTGCCATAGCTGTGATTCATCACCATGTGTTGGAGACTGAAGGTGGTGTAGAGGATGATGCTGACAACCACCTCAGGCCCCGGAGGAGGAGAAGAGTGTTCAGACCAAGGATAACCTACCAGGGGCTACATGATCTGGAGATAGTAGAGCGTTACAGGGTGGACAGGGACATCATACAGCAAATTGTTGAGCTGTGCCGGCCACACCTCAGATCCAGAAACGACAGAGGGGAACCCATCCCAGTGGACACAAAGGTATGTGTAAGCTTGAGAATACTAGCCACAGGTACCTTTCAAAGGCCAACTGGAGATATCATGGGGATCTCACAGGCATCAGCATCCAGGGTACTCCACCAGTTACCACATGCCAATGAGCATATATACATCCCCCAAACTCAGGAGGAATTAGCCAGCAATATGCGTCTCTTCCACCATGTGGCAGACTACCCAGAGGTACTGGGTGCAATAGACTGCACGCACATACATATCAAGTCACCACCCAGTGAGCATGGTAGGCACTACATAAACTGCAAGGAATACCACTCCATCAACTGCCAGGTTGTGTGCAATGCCCAGGGCATTATCACGGATGTGTTTGCTGGCAGCCCTGGAAGCTACCATGATTCCCACATCTGGCATGCCTCACAGCTGTATCAGGTATTTGTCAGGGGGGACATCCCATATGGCCACCTTGTGGGGGATGCTGTCTATGCACTGGAGCCATGGATGATGATTCCCATCAGAAATGCACACACACCCATGCAAGAACACCATAATGAGGCACACGCACAAACCAGAATCATCATACAGCATGTGTTTGGGATGCTGAAATCACGGTTCCGTTGCTTGGACATATCTTGTGGAGTCTTGCAGTACTCTCCAGGCACGTGTGCCCACATTTTTATAGTATGTGCCATGCTACATAATATGATCCTGCAGAAACAGCTGCAGCAGGGACATAATGGTGAAGGCCTTCACAGCCCACCGCAATTGCCAAGGGCATCACAGTCACAGAGGGATTCAGAGCATGAACACCCTGCGCCAGCCCCAGTAGGCAGATGGAGGCATGACCAATATGCCCATGCCTTGGCAAAGAAGGAACATATAGCACATACACTGACAGTGTAGGCCCCTATGGACTGACACACTTCTCCACCTACATGCACAGTAAAATGGATGGCACACACACACGACCACCTGTAAATTGTTATGTATAGGTGGTCTACTGTGTGAATCTTTCATAGGCAGCCCTAAACTATTGCACACACAACTGCTATTGGTACAAGGTAAGTCAACACCTGAACAGTAAATGAAGCTAACAGCATGTGTTGATACTGTATGTATAGGTTCCTAGGTACATCAGTAGGTACATGCCTGATTGTCAGTGGCCATTCATCAGCCTAGGCAAAATGTGTCTGCTGTCACCATCCCATTGATTAACTAACTGTCCCTCTGTGGAGCAAAGCTAATTGCGGGATCCCTGGGGTTTAACCACTGTTCCCCACCCACTCTGCAAGGATTCCCTGGTGTGTTAATGAGGGGCTCCATATAATGTAATCAGTGATGTAGTTCCAAAGCATGGGGAGTACCCATGACAGGTATCTGCCACCTAAGCATTCTCCAGTTATGGTTGTGGCAAGGTGTAGCACATTACAGTGTGTGGCTTACTGTGACATGGATTCCCATAGCTAGAGCACATCCATTAAGCATCACTTGGACATACCATTAATAGGTATCATCCATATGTAAACTAACTGGGTTACACATTTGTTTGCAGTATGGTGAAACAGCAGTAGACAGTCCACATACAAAACACCATAACACTTGTACATATCCCAGATGCCCCAGTGGTAAAGCCACTGACTGTGTCGTGCATGTTGCCGGTTCCATGACCTGCAAGGGCTGTTATGTAATTCTGATAGCATGAATAATGGATGTTGGATGCAGGTCATTAGAGCACATTTAAGCACATGTTAGCGGGTTTGTGCACTGGCAAGTGATGGTAAGCGTTGTTTAAACATGACTACATGGATATGCGCAAAACAGGTCTAAGCTTTGCTGAATATCGTGCAGATCATGGTCAAAGTTGGCTAGAACAGTTGAAATCTGCATTATTCACCCTTGTACTAATAGTGCCTGCTCTGAGAGGTAAAACAACCACTGCCAGGAGTAGAACACACAACCATATACACAATCACCTACCACTAAGCTACCTGAGATGTACCAATGGCAGGTGTGTATTGTGACAGGCTAAAACGCAAAAGGGCAGAGTTCAGGAAATAGTATACCCATGTACCCAACGAAAGGTGTGTTCTCTCACCCTCCCTCTCTCTCTCTCACTCTATATATATATATATATATATATATATATATATATATATAATATAGAGGTAGAAAGGGTGATAGAGAGAGATATATGTTGATATATACGGATATACATATATCTACAAATATATAGATAGGTTAACAACATGTACACAACCATGGAGATATAAATAAATAGGATACTACCAAATACCGAATGCTTTACATACCGACACGCATAATCACGAGGCTTAAAGACCGAAAGACCACAGTACCAGAACACTAGAACTGCGAGTACTATTATCATGATGTTGGGGGACATTTAGTTATTGCTGCTGGTGCTGCGGTCCAGGTAGGTACTGTGTTTAAGTGTGTTTCTGATTGCTGTAGTGTGTGTTAGTGTGTGTTCTGAGTGCAGTGTGTGTTTTCATCGGACTGTAATGTGTGTGTGTGTGTGTGTGTGTGTGTGTGTGTGTGTTTGCTTCATGTGTCTGTTCGTGCTAACTAGGAGGTAGATTATTACAGTAGACCATGTGGTGTGGGAGGTGAAGCCCCCCACATGGGGTGTGTATGGGGCATGGCCACCTGGCCATATGTAGTGTCGGATGGTTTGTTTGGATGTGATGGGTAGCAGTGTGTCTGTGTGTACATGTGTGTGTTCTGTGTTTGTGTTAGTTCCGGGAGTTTGACTGTTGCGAGTTCGAATGTTCGGTATTGTGGGGTTTGGGAGTCTGTGAACGGTAATTTTGGTTGTTGGACGTGTGTGCGCTCCTGAATCCATGGGTATGCCATATACAGCAGTTAAAGTCTTCAGATATGTGCACAACATGGACCATAGCAATCATAAAGTCCGCCACGACCGAACATTGTGAACAAAGGATATGGAGACTATATTATAGCAATAACCCACGCCTGGGTGTAGGTAATGCTGGATTTACCCACGGTTGTCTTTGTTTGACCACTCAGTCTTCGTCTTCGTGAACAAACCACACCAGCCGTGGGTAAATTCATCATTACCCACACCCAGGCATGGGTTATTGCTATAATACACTATTACAAATATGTGCTATGGACATGAGCTATAAACATGGGGTTAACACCTGTCCCACCTTGCGAGGGGCAGTCCCTCTATGTGCGGTAGTGTCCTGACCAAAATGAGTACAAATACCAATGTCCTACAATCTCGAGACGTTCTGCATTTTCCATAGTTAATTTAATGGTTGCATAAAATAGTCATCTGTATCTAACATACCTACATGTAACAAGAAACAGGATAAGCAAGTAAACCGCTACAAGAGTATAAGCTTTTATATAGGCATATATGTAAAGTTCTATACTTTCTACTGACCATGGGTATGTGTCGGCCTGTAAAATCTGATGTGTGTCCTGCAAATGTCCCACTATGGCCATTTGAAAAGGTGGCAACCCAAGCCAAAGAGGTTCAGTCACCAACACAACTCCAATGAGTACAAATATCTGTGACAGAAATACACGAGACAGCTTTCATGTAGCAACATTTCATTACATACTGATGTATTTCCGGAGGGACTGAAGGATCAACATCACCTGCATGCTATATAGGAACCAATTAACAATGGCTTAATGAATAAGCCTGCAATAACCATAGTATTAGTCTACTAAATGATAAGTCTTCAATTACGGAAGGAGCCCTCACACACATATAGAATATATATAAATGCAGTCCCCACAAACCTTTTTCTGCTATGTACACCCACCTACATCTCCCGCACACCCGAAACACTTTCAGTACAGACTGTAATAACATCACAAACATCCACTCACTCAATGACATCTGCAGAAGCCTTAACATACCTTGCAAGAGACACACTATAATGACGCTATGTGAAATCATTGCTGTTGTACATTGGAACAGACACCGATGTTACAGATTTTGTTTGCAATAGTCTCATATCAGACGGTTGATATAACAGCTACACTCACATGTAGAACTACATCCTCTAGCCATTACACACAATCCACGGGGGACATGTAGTTAAAATATCTCTGTGTCTCTCCATATAGCAGTTGCAATTCATCACAAACAACACATCCAGGCTGTCTTCCTCGAAGGTAGGGCAAAGGGACAACGCCCAAGTAGAGTATTCAATTATACCTCACTTTTGCCATGTAATTGGCTAATGGAGTAGCTGCATAGCTGATGGGCATGTAATCATCTACTCTGGAACACCAATTGGTGGCAGGATACCACATGTTATTGGTATCTACGTATAAAAGAATGGCTTGTCATACATTCAAACTGTATGTACATACGAGAAAACCGTTAAAACAGAAAAGGAATAAAACTGATATTTTCGTAAACTCAGACTACTAAGTTGGTATGTAGAACACTCAGTATGTTAGTGTATGTAGTGCCTGTTCTATATTAATGAAAGTGTACGCAATGCATATAGTGGGAAAAGGTATTATGTAGTGATGTATTGTTGAGCATAGTAACGCATGTAGAAATTGTGTGTATTGCTGTGGGCCACAAGGTAAACACCTCATACACCACAAGGGATGCTACATAAGGACTTTAAACACAACAATTCCACTCCAGCCGTTGTCAGTGGCAGGGTTTGTCCAACAAGTACGTGCCATAACAGGGGATAGTATATGTTGATATACTGTAACAGTAGGCATATGTATGGGCGTATAACTGAGAATTACATGTCTAAGGTGGTCCTGCTGTGCAATTATGATTTGCATTATGGGATATTGTTGCAAAAATGTGAAATGTACAGTATTGTAGGTAGATATGTCTAACATTTCACATAGCATTACTGTTATATTATGCAAACATCAGGTATGTCTATTGGCATGTACAATACACAATAACAGGATACATATGACTTGTAGTCACCAGACAGTGTATCAGCATGATAGCTAATTGAAATGGAAGAGCTAGTCAATTATCCATGCACAAAGGACATGTAATAGCTTCATAGGTTCATAGTTAGGTACTATGCTGTCTGGCTAAGTCCATTCGTAAGCCCAACTACAGTGTTTTCACTTGCGGCACCTCCCTAGGTTAGTGTCCTGTACCTGTAAACAGCAGAGTCATTTGTTTCCTGCACCTGTGTACAGTAGAGCCACTACAGTGATCCCTGGCATATATGTCTGTCTCCCATCCACCCATCGAGGTATCTTTTGAAGATTGCTAGTGAGGGTCCCTGCCTGATGTACATAGGAATCATGTTCCAAAGCATGGTGAGTGCCCGGTTCAGGAATGTATCCCTCCAGCATGTCCTAGTCATTGTTGCGTTTAGGTACACATCCCAGAGCATGTGGCTCTCAGTGGCTTTTGCTTATGTGGAGCATATCCTTCAATACTGTTTTGAACATGGGCCTTGTATGTCCAGCAGAGATCACCTCTGAGTATGCAGTATGCAAATGAGTACAGTTGGGGTTTCTGTAGTTGGGCTGCATACGTCATCCTTCGGAGGTCAGTAATCCTCTTCGTGTGTTAATGTTGTGGTATTCAAAGCTGTTGCTGTTGTCTTGGAAGGTACATCCCAAATGGGGTGTTGTACCCTTTAACGTGTTTCATAAGTCATGAGTAGAGAGGTACAATGGCTGCCTTTGTTCTGGCTGCAAACCCATTACAGATTAGGGTGGCCACATAGAAGGATATCCACGCCACCTTGGCAATATGGTTATGAAAGGAGTGGGTGCTATCTACTTGTGTTCTAAGATCCCTTATAATGTCTTATGTATGTAGGGGACTACCACCTATGTGATAGTCAGCAGGTGATTGGTGTAATCCAAAGGGGATGTCTATGCACCTTGTGGCATGCAGCTTGAGGCCATGCTATTGACACAAGGTATCCGACACAGTGACACCCTTATGGAGGTTGTCTGTATCAGCTGGTGAATCAATCATGGCCCCTAGTTTGCAGTCATCTGCAAACCTATTCAGGGTAAGTCCTTCTGTGCTAGCCTGTACCTCAGAGAAGCATATACTGAACATGAGGGACCCTATGACCGAGGACTGGGGTACACCAATTGTAACTGATTTACAGTAGGAACTAGGGTATGCTACCCTCACTGTGTGGGTCCTGTCCATGAGCCACTTTGCATAACATCTCGTGACATAGGGGTTGATGTGCAGGTGGCTGTGTATGTTGACAATACCAGAATGGGGAACAGTGTTGAAAGCCATTGAGAGGACAAGGTAGGCTGTGTGGACCTTCTTACCCTCATATACTACCTTGGTAACTGTCTCAAAGGACTCCACCAGGTTTAGGAGTCATGGTCTGACCCTAACAAATCCAAACTGGGTGGTATCAAAGGTTTGGAGGCCACCAATGTCTCTGTGAATGAGATCCATGATGATGTGCTCCATAGCCTTGCAGAACAGTCTAGTCAGGCGTATAGGGCAATAGTTCCTCTGGTCCATTGTGGTGCCACCTTTGTGGAGTGTGATAACTGTTACTGTGTGCCATTCAGGGGCCATAATGCCTGATACAAGGCTATTAGTGAATTTGGTGCCCAAGTGGGGAGCCATTTTGTTCTGAAGTTTGTGTAAATCGCAGCCTGGGATGTTGTACGGTCACATGGATTCTGTGTTCCTGGTTTTAGAGAGTGCAGCTTGGAACTTCTTAGTTGTGACCGCAGGGACTCTGCATTGTTCCTGTATAGATTTGGGCCCTTTAGGGTGTGAGAGGGGTGTAAAGTTAGCACTGAACCTATCTGCCAGGATGTTGCCAGTATCAGTCGGTTCTGTAATGTTCGTGCCTAACCGCTGTATGTCAGAGCAGATGTGGGTATCGCCATAGAGTAGTGACATACCTCCAGAACACTTTGTGGTAGTCCTTGGAATGAGTCACAGTAATGTTTACGTAGCTAGCTTTGGAGGATGTGATAAGGGATCTCATATTTCTACTGAGGCTGACCAGGGAGCTACCCCACCCATGGGATTGTACTCTACTTTGCAACAGTCTCCTCCTTCTGTTGTACATTATGTCCATGGCAGTGGACCCCCTGAGTGGCATCCGTTTTCTGGTGGGTACCATCATAGCTCTGTTTGGGATAGCATGATCCATGCAGTCATGTAAGTGCTAATTAAGTTCAGTTGTGTATGATTCAGCATTTGTAACTATATTGTCCATCTGCATGGGTGTCATGACATTTACTACTGCTGTCATAAGAAGCCTGAAGTTGTACTGTGTTTTCCATGAAGGGTGTGGTGCCGGGATGTGGATAACAAGGGTGATTAGCATACGTTCGGATCTGACCAACGAGGGGATAACCCCAGGTGTGGAACACCAGTCACACATGTTGGTAATGTCCAGGTCTAGGATATTGTTGGCCCTGGTGGTGGTGTGGATAGGTTGATCCAGCTGATTGGAGGTTATGAATCCCAGAAAGCATTGGCCTAATGTGTTGGTACATGATTAGGTATCCCAGTTAAGTGTGGGGTAGTGTCAGTCGCACATCAGTAGTTCCTGTTGGAACCCTACTTTCCAGTACACCAAGAAGTGAGGGCTGTTAACTGTGGGGGTATGGTGTGGAATCTGTAGCAAGCTACAATTTGTATAGCAGTTATGGCCACAGTTAGTTGCACTTGGATTACCTCTGATGCATTGTGCTAAGCAACCAGCCTGGAGGTGTGTATATCCTTGGGAAATATGGACACACTACCACCGTGGGTGTTCCGGTCCTGGTTACATGACTGAAAGGTGTGGTCTGAGTAATAGCCTGTTAGTGCAGGGGTGCTCTCAGGAGCCTAGAAGCAGGTCCCAGTCACTGCAGAGATATCAAAGTGGTCCATTACAAGGAGTACCTCGAGTGAGTGCATTTGAGATGAATATGTCAAGCATTGAGTAACATTGCCCTCAGGTTTTTCTTGCCTGTTCCTGTTATGGTGGTGAATATGTTATTTGAACTGTGCCTAAAACAGGCACTATAGGAGCAGCAAGAGCCTTAGATGTTATCCATAATCCCAGTGCCAACAGGTGCAGGTCATCTATACCAAAACATCGTGTTCTGTCGACCATGTCATTCAAAGCAGACAGATACTGGATACCCTTGGAATGACACCAGAAGCATAGCCAACTGTTGAAGTGAATAATTCAGTCATTGTACTGTGTTATCAGTCTGGACAAATGCAGAATGCTTCTCAGGGTTAGGGCGATACCTGCCTGGGCTACAAGATTGGAGAGCTATTGCATGTCTCTGTACATGTAGTCCAGGAAGTTACATCTCAGGGCATTCCCACTAACGTGGAGAATGACAGTCATATTGTACCTGTTGAGGCGTGACCTGAGTGCATAGGTTATGTTGTGGATCTTGTTAGCCGACAGCCAGCTGAAAGTGACTATCACCTTGTGTAGCCTGCTGAGTGGGACATCAGTGTGACTGCCTATAGAGTCACCTATGACTAGTGTGTTGTGCATGTTATATCACCCTATTGGCTGTAGTTGATGGGCACACTTGAGTCTGTGGGCTATAAGTAATTGGTGTTGTGTTGGGTGATGTGGGCTGCCTGCGTTTCTGCTTCTGAGTCCTCTGTTGCCTACACAGAGTAGTATTGAGAGGCTCCACAAATGTTGTAGTCTTACTATGTGTGGCCTGTGGTGGTGGAGATCTAGTGAGACTATGTGATGAGTGTGGTGTGATGCAAACGTTTAACATCCCCACATGATTGTCAGGTTCAGTTTGGGTTGGAGAGAGCATTACCTCCAGCATGGCTACATATGTGCATCTCCCACAGGTTGTAGTGTTGTATGTTAGGAGGGGAGCATTGACTGTGTACATAAGACAATTTCTATATTGCCTCATGATGCCCATATTCATCATATAGACAGGCGATAACACTGGGAATTGACACTTGGACATGCCTGAATATTTAACTATTTCTCACTAGATATGTGAGGTAAGTGTATACAACAGCTGTTTTACTCTAAGCAAGCTGGAAATGTAAGTATAAACAGTGTTTACCTGTAGGAAATGAGTAGGATTGAGTGCTATAGTAATTAGTAGCTCATGAAGTGCTTACATGTTCTGAACAAATGCTGAGCATGAATAAGCAATACAGATAGGGTGTCGGATAACATAAACTCACTTCCCCCCCAACAGGTACACAATCACATATCCATGAACACTACAGAGCCCCTGTAACCATAACTATGATGGTACAAGATGCACTCAGGCTGCATGTGACCTGTCCACATCCCTGGTTGCATCATACACATATGGCAAAACAGTTTGCTCTACACATACACATCATGTAAAACATAGCTTCATGTCAGTCTGTGAAAACACTGAATGGTGCACACCAACAGTTATCACAACCCACAAAGTGGAGACACCACTCATAATGGGAGGCACTGCACTATTACCCTGCTGAGTCTGGTCTGAAAGTCCATGAACCTTAATCAACGTGTATGTTGTTAGCAGTACAGATGTAGATGACAGTACGGATGATTTCACACTGCATATCATACCTGTGACAGGTTATAGGACATTATCACCCATACTGTGTTCCACCTACACTCAGTATACTAGATGTACCTTTGTATGTCACAGGAGTTGTCTGCCAGTGGCCTGTTGACAGAACCAACACTACAAAAGGTGTCTGAGTGATATGTGCATATCACACCAGTGGCATCTACAGTAAAAAAGGGTTAATTTTTTGTACTCCCTTCATTGTAGCCCATACCACACAGACAAATATGTAAGTATGTGAATGGCTATGACGTAGGAGCAATAGCTGACTCAGTGTTGTGGAAAACATACAGAATGGGCTTTGTGGGTGAGGTGCATGACATGTGCACAATCTGACAACTGCATATTGCATTGTCACCGCTAGGTTAATAACCCTGTACCCATGAACTACCACCTAGGCAGCGGTCAACATAATGGACACTGTGTGTAAGGGATGGTGCTGTGCAGTTTACCTCCCTGAGCTAGTGACATCACCAAGCCTATTAGGTACCCATAAGAGGCAATCCCAGTCACGACAGGGTGCCATTCATGAGCATGGAGATCATTGTACAGCCATACTCATCACTCAAGTGACCAACATCGGATCACATATCACCTTTAAGGGGTATTGCCTATGCTTGGATGCGTGACACCAGACTTCACAATCCTCATCTGCACTATGCAGCATGCTGCCTACCCTGCATAAAGACATGTCCAACACTGTGATGTTGGACATGCTACACATACATATCCTGATCTGAAATACATACGTCATGGACAGCCACCTTCCTAGTACAAGGATCGCCACATGCTGGACAGATCCTTCTGCCATACATGTTACATACTCCTGCCATACTATGCAACCCTGTCCAGCAAAGTTGCACATTTCATCTTTGTCAGACATGGTGTGATGACCGCATGGTAGATGTATCATTAACCATCTGGATCAGTTATGTGGCACTGATTCACCTGGTGGTGGGAACATGGCTGTCAGATACAGCTAGAAAACCTTACATCCTATGCTCATACATGGCCCAGGGCATACACACTACTACATTACCTTGGCCGTACATGCTATAGTTGATAACCATCCCTGCAAATACCATCTGGCTTGCCATTGTCCCATGTGTATCACATGTGCAACACAGGCGATACGTGGCAGTATGTTGAACTGCTGTATCGTGCCGTGTAGATGTATATGGCCAAACACATGCATGTAAAGGTTTCCGTGCACATGTCTGCATTGTCACAGGTCATGTCCATTAAGGCAGTGTATGTGTTGATATGTGACATATACACAGCATCAAGGTCAACAGCATTAATGTGGACACATCCAGGCATGTGCTGATAGGTAAGAACACCAGTACAGGCAAACAGACATGCCCACATCAAGACAGCATTCACATGGAGTATGAGCAATGTAATCAGGTGACACAAATATATGGTGATAATATCCAATCCCCATTGGGTGTCACATGTGTGTGACACAAACATGTCAGTGGTGTCAGTGTCATGAAGATTTGCAAAGACAACTGTTCACATGTACTAAATGTAATACACATGTATGTGCAGCTGTATCTCTGTGCATCTCTGAAATACTGTGACCTGTCTCCATCATTATGTCTTCCAGATATGCCTCGATCAAGACTCCCAGCTAATAGCCGCTTGGAGGATGAGGCCCTCATACCTTACCTCCAAGATAACTATGAGGTATTGTTCAGCCATGTGCCACAGCATGCCCAGCAACGTGACGACCTGTGGCAGGAACTTCGCAGGAGGGTTAATGATGCGGGTGGCCATAACCATACATACCAGCAGGTGCGCAGACACTGCATGTACCTGATCAGACATGCGAAACAGCGTGCAAATGCAATCGCAGGGAACAAGGTGCAATAGGTGGTGGGCCACCAACCCAGCCCCCACTCACACGTACCGAGAAGCTACTGGCCAACCTGGGGACACCATCAGAACAGCATCCACAAACCCTAGCTGCCATCGTGGAGGTGGGTGTCTCCCAACCTCCGAGCCTGGAGTTGCCTGGTAAGTCACTACTGCACATATAACTATTATATCCCATTTAGTTGCATGTGTCACTGTACAATATGTAATGTAACATCATATGCAAGGTATGTTTACACACATGCCGCATACTATAGTATGCTACCCTGTATATGCACACATGTGCATACTCCATAGTATATCCTATTGTACTGATGAATGTGTTAACATGCACATTGCACCCTGTAGCTGTCATACAGTCATGGATAATGATCATACTGCTGTGTCACCCCTATATAGGCACCTCTGGCATTCTGCAGAGACAGCAGCCTGTTGCAGGTCAGACAGTTATAAGTATCAGGCATGTTAATGCACAGATCTATTTGCCATGTGGCCAGTTAACACATGTATACATAATGTATGGTCCGGTCATGATATACAGGTCGCATCTTTAATCAATCACACTGGCTACCCATGTGCAATACATACAAATTAATGAAACACCGACATGAAACCACAGAAACTGTCATTGTTAGATGTGTGGACAGCTGTGCATACAACAGTGGAGGTGTTGTTCAATGTAGGAATATGTACTATACATCAGAACAACACATGTGGGGTATGCAAACAGTACTACACAGTGAGCTGGAGTATGGGCAGCCCACAGGATTCACCATTGTGGAATATGCCCCTGCAATGAGTGCACACATTGTGATGTACCATCTGACATGTCCATGATATGTAGTGGTCCGGCTGCAACATTGTCTCACTATCCCATAAAACATACCCCACATACCAAACATACAACCCTTTGTCTGCATAACCCTGTGGACAGTGAAGTATCTGACATCTATGGGTGTATGTCATATGGGACAACACAGACATGTGAGATAGATGGCTATCACAACCATTTGGCCAACACATGTTCACACATGGCCATGAAGGATGGCCAGAGACATGTAGCAACACACAGTAGATGTGATGTGTTTGTGTGTACACCCTGTTGTACATTGGCTACACATGGTCCAACTATAGCCTTTGTTGAATGGTTATATAGCAGATGTGGAACACTGGACATCCTACAAGCCTGTGCACAGCTTGTGGAGGCGTCACTTAATTCAACCACATAAGATGTGTTGAATATCATGACTGTGTCACAGCTTGACAGTAGTCACCTGTACAGCATCCACATACATACACAGACACCACATCAGGCCACAGATACAGTACATTTCCCTTGCTGCTGTTGGACATCACTGTCAGCCGTGCACCTTGTGTGTGTGGTACACAAATGTCATGTGGGACATGGTGTATTGACAAGTCTGCCATGTGTGGACATGGTTGCCAGGCAGCTAAGAAATTTTAGCAGTTGTGCAGGGGTGACCTGTCACACAGGACACATCATGGTTTAGTGTGTATACACCTCAGTGACGTGGGTCACAATCCACAGTATTTATGTAGTGTGTATGCACACAGTCATGGCTATGCACTGAGTGTGTAATCCACACTGTATAGCAATAGAGACGCCTCATGATTCCATTCAATGGCACTGTGTCTGTACTTCACACTGTATAGCAATATAGATGCCTCATAATACCCTTCAATGGTCATGCACATCTGCTAAAAGTGCATTCTATCTGTAGGGTGTATAGGCAACACTGCAATGTGACACCATTACACCACTGTACGTGTCAGGACACCATTGTGTCAAACATGTATGCATGTTAATGCACACGTCAGCAGATTACATGTCATACTACATGTTAATGTCAAGGTCATATGCCTCACATCAGCCATGTGTACTGTTAACCTGTGCTGGTCCACATGGTGTAACACAGGGATGCATGCTTATTACCATGATTGTGTGAAATGCATGGCTTCTGCTATGACACATGCTTGCTGTTGTGTGCAACCCAGGGATGTATGATAACTACCACTATTAATGTCTGAGCTGCATGCCATCTGCTGTATCACATGCATGTTGCATGCCTTCTGTCAAATCACATGCATGGTGTGTGTGTGTCTGTGTCTGTGTGTGTGTCTCTATTGTAATGTAGAGTCTTTGTTTACCTTCACTGGTGATGTAGGTGCGTTACCCTCTTGCGGTCCATCTGATGTTAGTGTCCCCACAGACTCTAGCAGTGATGATGAACATATGCTTGAGGCACAAGAAGAGTTGTCAGGGGCTGAATCTGTGCCATTGGTTGCCATTCCACCTATAACCCCCTCTTCCCTGCACACATTTCTTATGCCAACACATACCCCATCATCAGTGGCCATAGAGGAAGGACAGTTAGTGTGTGGTAGCTTGGAACAGGAACGTGTGTTGACTACGGAAGGTGTGTATTCACACCATGGTGTCAGTCAAATGACTGCAGATGTGCCAAACAGGCATGTGGCCAGTGCTGCTCGTAGGAGGACCTCTGGCTGACATGTCCCTGCAGGACAGAGCGCAGCAGCTGGTGTCAACAGACGCATGTTTTAGACTGTAATGGAGGCACAGGCATGTGCTGAACAGCAGAACAGAGAAGGGCAGAGGCTTCAGAGGGCTGCTATCCATTCTTTAAATGACAACATCCAGGCATTGGCAAATGCTCAACAGCAGATTGTTGAAGTTTTGGACAGACGATTGGGTGACATGGTTGGAATCCTTGACCATGGCATGACAATCTATGAGCATGAGCTGTCTGTGCTGGATCATCTGGTAGGAGTGAGGTGTAGGGCACGTGGACGTAGGCCAACTACACCACCTGCTGCAGGTCTACGTGAATGAGCTACCTCACATGCCTGTTCTCATAGTGCCGGTAGCAGCAGCAGTGCAGCTGGTGCTGCGCTGTCCACACCAGTACACAGCAGGCCACGTGGACATGGCCCTGGATGGTCCCAATGGGGACAGGGTTCCAGTGGACATGTGTCATCGGACAGTACCCAATCTGTACCTCTGCCTGGTAGTGCCCGTGCAACCCCTGGCAGGCACAGGTCACGTGGCTGTGGCTGGACATTGTGAGCTGTAAATTCTGGTCTATACAGTCTGGAGCTGTCAATAATACCCCTGTGTAGGCCGGACATATGGCAGAACTGTGTGCACACATACACGCACACACCAGAAACATCTGTAGGGCACCGCAACACTCACATGCATAACAACCACACATGGCCAATTAGATCACAGGCCCTAACCCACACACATGATGTCATCCACTGTTGCAGCCTAGGCCCCTGGCAAACATTATCACCCTGTGCATATGATGATGCCTGTGCCACATCCCTGTCATCCACACCATCGGTGCAGGGACATGCTCATATGGTCTGATGCACAGGGTGAACAGAATAGGGAGATAAGTGTATATTACAATTGTTGTGTACTGTTGACATGCAGCAGACATACCATGCAGTACAGGTTTAGAATGCATTGTTTTATGTTCACAGTATGTGTCTTGGTAACAACAGTAACAGCATGGTGGTAATGATGCCCTGCTTTCCTCCTTAAGGTCTAATTGCATGTGCCATTAAGTACCAGTGTTTGCAGTTTCCCATGTGTAAATGTGGACTACTCACAGGCATGTATGGCAATACCAGCATGCTATACATAGCTTCAACCTCACTGTTAGAAAGGCTGACATTCCAAAGATGTCTACACATCTACTGATCCAGGAGCATGTGAGCTGTGTACTAAGCTACACTGGCTAGAGACGTGACATCCATGCCAGGTGACATTACAGGTACAGTTACATGGTGCGGGGAGTTTACAGAGCGGTCTAGCTGATGTCAAGGGTAGGGCCAGTTGATAGCATAAGGCCTCACTATAATACACATTCACATTACAGGATGAAAACACACAACTACACACACACACACACACACACACACACACACACACACACACACACACACACACATATTCGCACACATGTATTCAGACACAGTAACACGCCCACACTCATGGGGTCAACAACACTGTAACACACACACACAGTTGATAGTGTTGAGGTGAGGACCCCTGCCTATGTGGTAATCACCATTACAGTACTGTGCACCCACATGATGCGACACAGAGAATGAATATGTACAGGTAGTCAGTAATGCCTAAGACCGATGGCATCAACAGGGTAGTAGATTGCATCACCTGGAGGGGTTAGGGATCCTGTCTGTTCACTATGGTAGCATACATCCTCACTCCATGGACCAGACAGCCAGTGTATACATACACACACACACACTGTGGAGTCCACAATTGAATGCACCTATGTCATGCACATACAGATAGCTAACATGTGTGTGATACACACACCACCCCTGCCTATGTTTTGCTTTCTACACTGCAGTATGTACAGATCTCTACAACAGTGTACAGGGGTGTGCAACAATTGGGATGTATTCCCCACTATATGTGGCATATATGGACACACAAGCAAACACACATGGCAGTACTGTGAATCAAACACCTGCTATCTTATGATACGTATGACAGACATGCAGCAGTATTGCCCACATTACAATGTGTACCGACACTACCTTTGGCAATTGTGCTGCTATATGTACATGGGAGGTCTTAAGTGCTCCAGGTGTCAAGTGATTTACAGTCAGTGACACTCTGACCACTGTGTAGGTTGCATGTCTTAACCTTCAGTTAACAGAAACATAGCTTAGTGTTTCAACATGTTATGGTAGGATGGCTTGTGACACACCTGTGAGCTGTCTTTAGCAAACATCCATCTGCAAAGTTGGCCCACCACTTTATGTACACACCTCCATCCATGCCTGATGTACATCTTAACGTACTGTCAGTATTTCACCATATACAGGTGTCAGTGATGGGGCTGCATTGCAACTGCATGTTGTAGTAAGACACAGATCAACTGCAAACATCAGCTACTGCACACCCATGGTAGCTGAATGCACACCACTACATGTACATGTGTGTAGGTCCTACATTCCTGTCATTTAGCCATGTTTGTAGGCATTGCAATTGGGGGACATATGTGAAGACATACAAGACACATGGACTGTTGTATGATATGATAGTTGTCATGGGTAACCAGTACAGAGGGAATGTTAACTCATTCAACATTGCTATAATGCTTTATGTACTGTTAGCATTCAATAGCCATGGACCTACCTTCCATGTGCATGTGTGTAATTGCTGTAGCCACTTGTCTGCATGAAGGACAGCAACAGCTATGCTATGTACATATGTGTTGTGAGTGTGTGGGGCATGTAAATATCCACGGCAGGTACACGTATGCCATATCCAAACATGAGTGTGTTTACTGGTGTACAGCAATAGTTTTCTGTTACAGCTGTATATGACCCAGGGCCCCTGTTATGTGTACAGCTGACCTGGTTATGAACAGTGGTATCATTGCATTGCATAACACATGATGGAACCGTGACAGTACATGGGTAGTCTGCACAGTTGCTGTAGAGCTAGGTACAGTCCACTGGTCATGAGTAACATGGTGTTGTACTAATGTATGTTCTGCCACATGTATGGATGTGTGTTGTTGGTCCAAGGACATGGTGATGTCTGAGGGCTACATCCTAGAATGTGGCTTTTGACACTGTGATCTGCACCTGACACATCTGTGATGGCTTTTGAGAGTGTACTGGTCAGTACATGTGAGTGGCCCTCATGTACATGGGGACACTGCCACATGGAGCGGTCTGTAACAGTGTTATGACCCACATGTCTGTATCTGAGGTATACGGTGGTAGTGCTATTGTGCACAACTGAGCCTTAAGCCAGGTGTTCCTCACTGCACAGATGTCAGTATTCCACACTTTTGGATCTAGATTGGCAGCTGTGATTACGAACGCTACACATCTAGCACTGTTTAGCATACACATACAATGCAGTTGTCCTCTAGGTGTCAGGGTGTTTACCTGGTCTTAGGACATTTGTCTATGAATGGTACTATATGGGCAAAGTAGCCACTCCTGGCTCCACGGGTGGTATTAGTGTGCCAGGTTTAGATTGGTACATCTAAGGTGATAGACAGCAGCAGATGTTGTGTAGAAGACCGGTGTCAGATATATGTAGTGCAGCATTCATACTAACAATGATGACTTTCGACACACTGTGCCCTTCCATGTTTAGAATCAGAGTGCATACAAAACAGCCCTTCACTACTAAGTGTGTGAGCATGCCCAGTACGCCGTTGTGTAGATGGACACATACTGCATTCCAAACGGACATGTGCTACTAAGTGTGTGAGCATGCCCAGTGACACCTTGTGTCGGTTATGTGCCTCTATGTGTATGGACATGACCATTGTAATCCTGTATAGCAATAGTTGTCATCCAGGCGACAGATGGCGATACCCCACTTCAGGATGGATTCCTACATTGAACACACTGATTCACAGGTATGTACATCGTAACTGCCAGCATCCATGTCGATGTCCACATTCCTAGAAGGTCATATTGACTGTCTTGAAAGGTGTAGTGTCTGTGGCACGTCTCATATATATGTAGTGTTGTAATAGTGGTCCGTAGATAAGCAGTTGTCCTGCTAACACCACTGGCGTGTGTTTGTCTCCATCTGCTTTGGGACAGTAATATGCTTTTAGACTGCTCACACTCCATACAATCCCTATTGGCATCTGTTCCATTGTTAATGATGTCACCCACCTAGAAGTATGCCTCTGGGAGTGCTGTGATCCAGTAATCTCGGTAGCGCATTATGTAACTGCGTAATGCTGTAGTGTGATAAGGTAGTTAGGTCTATGTTCTAATCCCAGCCATGCCAAATGTGTGTGTGTGTGTGTGTGTGTGTGTGTGTGTGTGTGTGTGTGTGTGTGTGTGTGTGTGTGTGTTTCCATCTGCCTGGGGACAGAGTAATGCTTTTAGACTGCTCAAACTCCATACAATC
Source organism: Protopterus annectens (assembly GCF_019279795.1). NCBI lineage: Eukaryota > Metazoa > Chordata > Ceratodontiformes > Protopteridae > Protopterus > Protopterus annectens. The sequence continues at coordinate 66,896,945 of NC_056749.1, read as the reverse complement.
CCTATCAGTGCCTTTTCCATTGCTGATGTCACCCACCTAGAAGTATGCCTCTGGGAGTGCTGTGATCCAGTAATCTCGGTAGCACATTCTGTAACTGCATTATGCTGTAGTGTGATAAGGTAGTTAGGTCTATGTTCTAATCCCAGCCATGCCAATTGTGTGTGTGTGTGTGTGTGTGTGTGTGTGTGTGTGTGTGTGTGTGTGTGTGTGTGTGTGTGTGTGTGTGTGTTTCCATCTGCCTGGGCACAGAGGACTGCTCACTCTCCATACAATCCCTATTGGTGTCTTTTCCATTGCTGATGATGACACCCATCTAGAAGTATGCCTCTGGGAGTGCTGTGATCCAGTAATCTCTGTAGTGCATTCTGTAACTGCGTAATGCTGTATCGTGATAGAATAGACAGGTAGGTGTTCTATTCCAAGGCATGACAGGTGTGTGTGTTTGGCAGTCATATCCTTGTGTTAGTATCTGTGAGTGGCTAGCTCCAGGGTGTGTTGAGTGTATTTTGTTGTTTTCCTATATAGTGTCCACAAATGTCACAATCACCCAAGAGACTGGGTTGGCAAGACATACACATACATTCACCAATAGGTCTGGTGAGAAAATGTCAGCAGCCCTACTCTTACCCTTAATACAGTCTGACCCGTGTGACACAACGAAACACACTTGCCTTGATATTAACACCAGTACATAATGCAGGAGGCACATGTGGTTTCCTTTTCATTCTTGTCTAATTCTTTGGTGTCATGTGGTCCGCTGTTGAGATATATATTCTATATCTACGTATGTGTGTGTATATGTATATGTGTGTGTGTGTGTGTGTGTGTGTGTGTGTGTGTGTGTGTGTGTGTGTGTGTGTGTGTGTGTGTGTGTGTGTGTATGTATATATACACATAAATCTACATGATGGAATACATGTCCTATACTATTGAATGCCTGTGCTGGATGATCTGTACATGATCACCTCGGATGTATGTATATCTGCCATGGCTTAGTGGTAAAGCACATCATCTGTGGTGTGCAGGGTCCTGGGTTCGAGTCGTGTAGAGACCGGTTATTTTGTTGCTGGGAAGAACAAGGGACATAGAATACGGTGATAGTAAGGCACTTTTAACCAGTTGTATGTGGGTCTGTGCGACAGTAAGCAGTGGTTATTATTTTGGAGGCTCGGTATGGGTCATATAACTGTGCATTAGAAGACAATACTATGCAAATGAGGTTGAAAATAGTGAATCCCATTCATCCCCAGGGAGTGATGCAGATCCCAAGAGTGTATGTGTATAGATAGCCAGGTGCAGGACTCGAATATAGGTGAAAGCATGGGGGGGGTGTCAGGCATACTGTACGTACATTGGAGCCCTGTGTCTCGGGGTTGCTCCTGCCTTAGCAAGCCTAAGCTAGGGGTGTGTCTATACCTGCCTAGTGAAATTGGGAGGGACAACAACAGTAGTAGAGTAGTCAAGGTGAACAACCTGTGCAAACAGGTGATAATTAGCGCAATCAGCAGATTACATGCCCAGCCCGGCCCAGAACACTACGGTAAAGTGAGCAAGCACCATACACACATTTTTTCCACACTCTACACCACCGGTGTATACATGAGGGGACATTTCTCGAAACAATCCAACCAAATGAGAAGGGCTGCAGCAGGCAACATAGACCAACATGTGCAGGAGGCTGAGGGTGGTGAGGATGTGAATGCTGCTGAACAACCCGCAGTGAAGAGACAGAGAAGACTTTACAGACCCAGGGTAACCTACCAGGGGCTACATGAGCTGGAGATAGTAGAGCGCTATGGGGTGGATAGAGACCTCCTACAGCAGATTGTTGAGCTGTGCCGGCCACACTTGACACATCGAACAGGCCGAGGGAAACCCATCCCAGTGGATACCAAGGTATGTGTAGGCCTAGGTAAACTAGCCACAGGTACCTCCCAAAGCACAACTGGAGATATCATGAGAATCTCACAGGCATCTGCATCCAGAGTATTGCACCAGTTCCTGGATGCCATTTCACCACATGCCAGTGAGCACGTACATGTCCTCAACACACGTGAGGTGTTGACCAGCAATATGCGTCTCTTCCACCAAATGGCAGACTACGCTGGGGTAGTGGGTGCTATAGCCTGCACGCATGTATGCATCAAAGCACCACCCGGTGAGCGGGGTAGGGCCTACATTAACCGAAGGGGCATCCCCTCCATCAACTGCCAGGTCATATGCGATGCCCAGGGCATTATACTGAATGTGTGTGCTGGCTGCCCTGGAAGCTATGACGATTCCAATATATGGCATCTGATGCAGCTGTACCACACCTTTGCCAATAAGGACATCCCCTACAGTCACCTAGTGGGGGATGCTGGGTAACCACTGGAGCCATGGCTGATGACACCCATCAGCAATGCACACACACCTGAACAACTATGCCATAATGAGGCACACACACAGGCAAGACATATAATTGAGCGAGTGTTTGGGAGGCTCAGGTCATGGTTCCGGTGTCTGGACACATCCGGTGGAGCCTTGCAGTATTCACCAGCTGCATGCACCCAAATTGTTATGGTATGTGCTATGCTACACAATATGATCCTGCAGAAACAGTTGCAGGAGGAACAGCATGGGGCAGGGCCACACAGCCCCCCACCAATGCCAAGGCCTGTACAGGCACAGTGTGACTCGGAGGAGGAACTACCTGAGCTGGACCCAGTAGGCGAAAGGAGGCATGCACAGTATGACCTGCCCTTGGCAAAGAGGCAATGCATGGCATATGCACCGACACAGTAGGTACCCAGGGAATTTCACCCTCTCTGACTCACACAGACAGTAAAAGGGATGCCAAACATGACACTACCTGTAGCACAAAGTCAAAAACACAATCCAGGGTAAAGTATCTCCTCCCAAAAACAAATGTAGTTAAAATCCAAACCACAAGAGGTAGACACACCAAGACAATCGAAGCCAACCAAGAGTATATCACTGTAGCACAGATTTATTCAAAAAAGTGAGCGCTTTCACGTCAGCCAGGATGCTTCATCAGACTTTATAATTACTAACATATTTCACTCATTTAAATAATCCACATCAACCTATCACAAAACATTTATCAAGACTCTTAAATAAGAAGCATTACTATTGGTGCTTGTATAAAGTAGATCCTTCTTATAAAAACATATATATATATATATATATATATATATATAAAGGACATGAATAAAAACATATAAAATACTCATTGAAAAAAAAACAAGAATTACAAAAATTGTAAAAATTGCAAAAATTACAACAGTTATAATATGAAATTCATAAATATTAAACTTAATAAAATTATAGTATGATAAGATACACTGAGCCTATTATAATAAAAAATACACTAAGGCTAATGTTTCAAGGGTCAATCTACAAGAAAAGGTCTCAATGAAACTTTGTCATTGAGACCATGACCTCTATCTGTCGATAATTTAATAATCCATTTAACTTCTGCCTTTTCTGTTGTATTACGTATATTTCCTAGTCTTTCTGTAATGGATTTGTGTTCAATCACCATAAACATAAAATAATGTGTACTATCATTTTGTAATACATGGTTAGCCAAGGCATTAGTCTAATTTTCCCTGTTAATAGCATGGATGTGTTCCCTTATACGTTCCCTAAGTGTTCGATTTGTCATGCCAACATAAAAACATTGGCATTTTGTACACTGACTTAAATAGACTACATTCCTTGATTTACAGTCTGCATAAAGTGAAAACTCATACTTTTTTCCAGTGTCTGGCTGTATAAAGACATTCGAATTTTTAATAAAAACACACTGATTGCAGCTACGGCAAGCATAAGTCCCTTTCCTGTGTGAGATCGTACCTTCATTCTTATTCCTATCGTAACACAATAACCTCTTAAGTGACTTGGTATTCTTATAACTAAAAGCTGGTCTACTGCCTACAATATTAGCAATCTTATCATCTAACTGTAGAATATTCCAGTGTTTATTAATAATATTCACAATTGAGATGTTATTATTGGTATGTGGAATAGCTATCCTTTTCCTATTTGGCTCATGTCTCTTCCTTACAGTATTGGTAGATATAGCTCTACGTAAATATGGCAAGCCTGCCCCTTCTCGTTCTATATCATTCAATCCTTTTAAATCTCTTCTATGATATCCCCTATCTAAAAGCTCTTTTTCCATGCCTATAATTGCCTTTGAAAACACAGAATCTTCACTAATAATACGTGAATGTCTAGTGGCTTGATTTCTAACTATATTTCTGTGTATATGTGGGGGGTGCATGCTATCTCTATGCAAAATAGCATTCTTCCTACAAGGTTTCTTAAATATCTCTGTATTGAGAATGCCATTCTCCTTCTTCAATAATACATCTAAGAACTCAATCTTTTTCTGTGAAATAGTACTTGTCAGTTTCAAAAACGTGGTGGTTCCATTCATGTAGGTAATAAATTCTTCCAAACTATTGAGATCTCCTCCCCAAATCAAAAAGACATCGTCCACAAATCTTTTATAGTATTTAATGTATTTTGAGTAAATAATATGTTCTAGTATATAGGTGGATTCCCAGTATGCCAGTACTAAATTGGCATACGAGTTGGCACAGGATGTGCCCATTGCCACCCCCATAACCTGAAGATGATACTCCTTGTTGAAAGTGAACCCATTATCATTGTGTTACAATAGGAATAAGAATGAAGGTACGATCTCACACAGGAAAGGGACTTATGCTTGCCGTAGCTGCAATCAGTGTGTTTTTATTAAAAATTCGAATGTCTTTGTACATCCAGACACTGGAAAAAAGTATGAGTTTTCACTTTATGCAGACTGTAAATCAAGGAATGTAGTCTATTTAAGTCAGTGTACAAAATGCCAATGTTTTTATGTTGGCATGACAAATCGAACACTTAGGGAACGTATAAGGGAACACATCTATGCTATTAACAGGGAAAATGAGACTAATGCCTTGGCTAACCATGTATTACAAAATGATAGTACACATTCTTTTATGTTTATGGTGATTGAACACAAATCCATTACAGAAAGACTAGGAAATATACGTAATACAACAGAAAAGGCAGAAGTTAAATGGATTATTAAATTATCGGCAGATAGAGGTCATGGTCTCAATGACAAAGTTTCATTGAGACCTTTTCTTGTAGATAGACCCTTGAAACATTAGCCTTAGTGTATTTTTTATTACAATAGGCTCAGTGTATCTTATCATACGATAATTTTATTAAGTTTAATATTTATGAATTTCATATTATAATTGTTGTAATTTTTGCAATTTTTACAATTTTTGTAATTCTTGTTGTTTTTTCAATGAGTATTTTATATGTTTTTATTCATGTCCTTTATATATATATATATATATATATATATATATATATATATATATATATATATATATATGTTTTTATAAGAAGGATCTACTTTATACAAGCACCAATAGTAATGCTTCTTATTTAAGAGTCTTGATAAATGTTTTGTGATAGGTTGATGTGGATTATTTAAATGAGTGAAATATGTTAGTAATTATAAAGTCTGATGAAGCGTCCTGGCTGACGTGAAAGCGCTCACTTTTTTGAATAAATCTGTGCTACAGTGATATACTCTTGGATGGCTTCGATTGTCTTAGTCTACCTCTTGTGCTTTGGATTTTAATGACACTACCTGTGCTCAGCCATGTATAGGAAGTGCACTGTGTGCATCTGACATAGGCAGCCCTCCAGCACCATCGTCAGGTCTGGCACACCCTCAAGGTAAGTCAATCAATCTACCAATTGGCAGTTGTATTAGAATGTGTTTTTACCTGTAGCTATGGTATGGATGTGTGCATGCAAGGGAATTTGGTGGCCAAATGTTGGGCAGCTGACAGTACACATCCATAGTGGCACCATGACATCCATAGCACATACCGTGGTCACAATAGTAGCCAGTAGTACACTGGGTGTCCTAACCCACTGCAGGTTATGGGCTGAACATCATGTGTGTCCATGCAGCCCACACAAGTCTCAAACAGCTGGACAGGTGTAGACCAATACAGACAAATGCTGTACAATGGCCTCTGGATATGCCCAATGGATGACCCCCCCCCACAGACGCACGCAGGCAGACTACAGCAGGCCAGGCAGTTGGATGTAGGTTGTGAAGGCTAGGATGTCTGAAACCAATATGCTGGTAATTAAAGCTAGGATCTGAAGTACACTGATATGCCTCTAGCCAGCACATTAGGTAGGTCCACACACTGAAATGGAGTACATGGCATACCAATACAGTAGAAGCAAACATGTACAACTGTCAGCTGTGCCCCCCTTCCAACGTACACATGTAACAGTCATGTGCGCCACTCCCGGTGCTGTGTAGGAATGTGGATACAGTTGGATGTCCCCCCACGCTGTGCAGAAATGTAGCAGCAGTCAATGCCACATGACCGATGGATACCCTGCAGACACAGCATGCCACCTGTCAGTGTACAATGCAGGGGTCGGCACCACAGTACTGACTACCTGGACATGTAACACATGCGATCCAGTTGACCATACTGGGCATGCTCAAACACATGAAGGTATGATGGTAATGTCAGTCGACAACATGCGTAACGGTCATACTGGGCATGCTCACACACTTAAACACAAGACGGCCAGGTCTGCAAAAACCAGTGGTCCGGACATATCTGCCAGTACATTACTGTACTGTTGGATGACTGTGCTGTATGGTATGTGTGTGGTACTGTCTGTTGTCTGTATATATGCCATGATGTATTGGTAATTCAGATTAGCTGTGTGTGCAGGGTGTTGCTACCAACACTTGCAAAGGACGGTTCTTTGTTTGCGGTCAGAACAAGGCCATTGGATACGGAGAGGGTAAGGCACATTGCAGCAGTTGAGAGCGGTTGTGCATGGGTTTGCATGGTGTTAAGCACTGCTGACCTCTGGTTACAGCTACTTATACTTGTTTAGACTCCACATTTCTTTAACAGTGCAATACTCGCATACTGGTAGCCAAAAACGCTTACATCCACTCACTCCCTCACTTGCACATGCACTGACATTGGTGCTTGCATTTGTCACTCACGCTGGGTGGGCGTGATCCCTTGTGATGCATATTACATCGGACTACATGATTACAGTATCGGGTATGGCTGACAATTAGACGACGGCATGGCGTTTGACTGTACGGAATCGGCGGCCTGTCCAGTGACATAATCATATTATATGTGTGTTCCTCATACAATCTGTTCCCATTTGGCTGATACATGGGAACCGATACTCTGCAATGCAGACAAGTAAATGTGTTTTGGGAACCACATCTTTCTGCCGGGTCATGCTACCGCATACCTGTTGTAGGTTTTCCACCTTTTAAATTGGCTGAAGTGAGACTTTAGGATTAACACTTTTCCCACTTTGCATGGGACAGTCCCTCATTAGGCATATGTGTCATGCGAGAATAATCTAGGCATAGCAAATGTCCTGATTACAGGACAATATTATATTCTACATTTCTCTAATAGTTGCATGTAACGGTTATTGTATAAATGACACTTCAATATGTTATGTGAAGTAGCATAAGCAACTTGACTGCTGCTAGACTAAGCTTTGATTTGTGCTAATACGTATATTTCTGTACTATGCATGGCTGTAGGTATGTTCTGACCTGGTACATCTGACATTTCTACGGAGCAGGTCCCACTTTGGCCATTTGGAAAGGTGGCAGCCCTATAGGACTTATATGTAGAGATGTCAGATTTGGCAAGGCAACACATACCCACAGCCAGTAGAAAATTGACTACTTCACCGGTTTGCATAAGTAAAGGTTATTCTTGTAGCATTATAGTTGCTAATACTGTTACCTATAACATCTAGGTGTTTCAGATACAACAAAATCGTTTTATGCAGCCACTATAGACAATATATGGATTCTTTTCCCGAAATCACAGGCCATGTGCCATAATAACATTCATTTTGCAGGACACAACTGCCTAGAGTGGAGTGTCCCTCACAAAGGCGAACAGGTGGTAACCCCAACCTATTATGCTATCATCTACCTAAGGTGGTCGGCGGAATATGCGCTTTCCTTCACTAGCAGACCTCACATACGAATGGGGGAGAATGAACACTGTATCAGGGACACTGCATAACACCCTCAGGGACACGTTTAGATGATTGGTTCTATTAACCTGACACACTGACAGTCACAGGGCATATGTATTCATACACATTTGTCGAGGTACATGCTGTTTATGACTCATACATGTTGTCATTAGTCATTATGTGTATTCTGCCACCTGTCCACCTAATATCACTAGTTCTGGAAGGGTTTAGTTAG